>NW_019716257.1:216120-275351 GCF_900074925.1 Ramularia collo-cygni | reverse complement strand
GGGATTCTGACAACGTAATTTGCAGCGATGAATTCAAATCCTTTGGAAACATCCTTCTTAACGACGAAGGCTTGGGTGAATTCTTTGAAACGTTTTTGCGCTTCGTCGTCGCTTAGAGGGTCGGTTTGGATTTCGCAGGGGGCTGGGATCGTGGCTCGCTCGGAGAGGATGGCGCTTGCTGCTGTGAGGGATGCGGTTGCTCCGATCAAGGCGAGGAGGGTTGTGGTGAGTTGCATGGTTGTTGAGGGTGAGGTTGGGGTTTGATGGAGTGGGAATTGATGGTGAGTTGAGAGGGTTAATTGAGAGTACTGGTAGACCCCTTATGTACTTGCCTTCGGATGATATGTTCTTCGTCAGTTTAGGTACAGTCCAGTCCTTCTCTCATAGGAGTGTTAGGACGGGAATGATGATTGTGACGGTTTCGGCTCGGAGGATGGATGCATTTTTGGGTCATTCACGAGAAAATAAAATGAGCAAAAAGACGCAGGTGATCTGTTTCGAAGGACTGAACGAACGAACGATGCCATATCTGTTGGAGGTCGCTTAGGGCTGAATGAACGATACCATCTTCGTTGGAGGTAGGTCCTTTAGGGCTGGATGTCATTCTTGCTGATCGGAATGAATAGTCCGGGCCCATGTCCCCTTGTCCGGTGTATAATCAATCCAACCACAGCTTGAACCTGACGATTAGGTAACGATGGAGCGAAATAAGCATTTTCCCACCAATTTGGGAACTGGAAGGAAAAGGTAAATGAAGGCAAGTGAAGGCAAGTGAGTGACCTATTCTTGACTGGAGAGTGCTTCCTTCTAGAGCGATCGGTTGATCTACGGTCTCCGCATTTGCCCCTTCCCTCAGCGCTCGCTTATTACGAGAAGCAACGAGCGAGCCCTAACTCGACTTTGTTGCTCCAGGCACCTTCGAGTCGTTTGGGTGTTGACTGGATCGGATCGGATCCGTACTGTACTGTACTGGCACGATGGATGCTGCAGATGTTCTCTCCGCCGTCATGTGCCGTTTTGTGATCCGCCTCGCTCTTGTTGACAAGAGACATGGTCGGTACCGAATGGTTCGCTCAACCCGGCACCGCCTCCTGTTGTGAGATGTTCTCTGATATCCCGTCGCTGCTACGCTACGCTGGAGAGCGTGTCCAGCAATGTTGTTGCCAATTTCGGGGTGACTGTTTCTTTCTGCTGGCGAATCCTTGCGGACGGCCGACTCTTGATGTGTTGCTTGGTGGGTGAAATGCACACGAAAGAAACTCGTAGCCACGATCATGTACCTACCTACCGTTCGCCGTCGAGGTTCTAGTCCAAGAAGGAAAGGGAAGGGGTGGGGGTCTCCAAGGCTCGAGCTTCGAGAAGTGGAAGAGTTGGAAAGGGTTCTGTAAGCGCCAAGGCTGCAAGGATACCTACCCATCATCCTACCTAGTATCGAGGCGCTCTTGACTTCGTCTTCCTTTCTACATCAGACAAAGACTGACGGTGATGTTGAAGCTTACCTCTCTACCTCCTACCGCATGAAATCTTGTGATGTTGTATGTTGTGCAAAACGACAAAATCACGGCAAGATCCAGAAGATTCGCCCTTGCGAGTCAAAACACTCCTGACCCACGAAAGGAGAGCTACTCTAATCTGTTCAAACGGCACAGCTCATGGAACAAATCATTACAACCATCGAGTTGGGTAGGATAAGGAACATCTTTCATACAGTTCATATCACATTAACACCAGCTAACAAACTACCAACATATCAACTGGAACGGTCATTCGTCCTCGAGGCGAGCACCGTCTCCAATAGTGTAGTGTTCCACTCATGATACTGGTGTATCTCTCCTTTCRAGCGTCGTACGATGCCTTTCTTCAACCCTCCTAAATTTGTGCACTCAGGGAATCTCGAGAGGGTTTCCCTTGTTCCTTTTTTGAATGGCTTTGACAGCTCTTGGATCCAGATCACAATGCCCTGGACAAAACAACAATGTCATACATACGCTCTCGTTGCATATATACAACATCGTAATGGTCCGCGATGCACAACTTACTCGATCTGWTCATCCCCACAAGCAAATTGCATTTGCTCACAACATCAAGAACAGCTTCTTAACACCGAAACCACAACAGTTGTTTCAAAAAAAGCACTCTCAACCACACCATGTCCAACCTCATGAGCTTCCAAGAGCACCGCCACCAGACCGCAGGCTCGAGAGTTCTCCCAAACGAATCAATGGCACGCTGGATGGCGCACTTCGTGAACTCGACCGAAGTCGACGATAATGCATCCTCCGCAGAGACTCTCATCGAATTGATCCAAAAAAATTGAGCGGGTTGTCCGAAACGAACACTTGCTGACATCCTTCTTTGAATACACCGAAGCCCCTGGTATTCCTCAACCGCCCCTGTCGGAACGAGTCCGGTCCTATCGATTACATGTCCTCCAGCTCGTCAGAAGGGCGCATGAAGCGCGCGAAGAGCATCATCGTCACCGTAGAGCTGGATCTACCCCTCGTAATGTTTTTCGCATGGGGGACAAAGACGCGGAAATCATCGTTTGGGGACTGGAAGTCGGGGATACTGGTTTAGAGAGAGGAATCCACGTCCTCGACAGGCTGAGGCTCCTCGTCGCCATCAACCTCCTCACCCTCAATCAACATCACGAGCCTCGACAACATGAGCATCGACGTCCTGAAGCTAGAGGCTGGGTAAGAAGAAGAAGAACCCCAAGAAACGACAACCACAACGAGGACCACAACCACAATCACCGTGACCCTCGCCGACGAAGTGAGCATCATAACCGACAAGGAAACGACTCTCACGTACCAAGACAGCATCAAGAGTTCCGCATGGACGGAGCAAACGGTGGTGGCTACTACGTAGAAGAACACATCCCCCAAAACGCTCACAACATGGAAGAATTCGAACCCAGACCCCCTCCCACTCCCAATGCTCCCTTCCGAAATCGACATCATCATCATCAACGACAAAGAAATGAATCCCACGATCGAAGGCAACATCTAGACTTCCGCGAAGATGGGCCAAATGGTAGAGGCTACTTCGTAGAAGAACACATCCCCCCAAAACGCTCACGACATGGAAGAATTCGAACCCAGACCTCCTCCCACTCCAGATTTCTACTCCCAGTACCAAAACGGCCTGGAACCCTTTCGGCGAACCTCTACCACCACCACCAAGACGTGAAACAACCCGGGACGTGGAGGCACCGATGCAACGTTTACCTACCGAGGCAGAAAAGACTGAGACTTGTCTCATTTGTCTTGAGGTTCCGAAAGCGGATGGAATGGTTACTGTTCTGCCTTGTGTGGGTCGGGCTGTGGGGAAGGGACATTGGTATCATGCTGAATGTATCGAGCCGTGGATTTTTACAGCAGGGGAGGCAGGATTGTCCTATTCGTTGTGAACAGCGTTTTGCGAGCTAGACTTTTGCTGGGGGTGGAGAAGTGAAGCTTGTTGTGCAGTAAGTGTATTATATGGAAGAAGCCTTTTTCCTTTATGATTCCTCTTGTAATTAATTATTCCTTACGACTTTTCCTGTCATCACCAATCGATATGATCATATTACTAAACTTCTCTTCATCTTCTCAGGTATCTTAATCATTATGTGCAATGGAGTTCGAGGAAACAGGTTCAGAACCTTGTTGAAAGTACTCCCCTTATTGTTTCGCTGTAGTGGCTGAAAAATCAGGCTGTGAATACTTCATCCCTAGAGGAATCATGACTGTTCATTCTCAAGGCCAGTTCTGCCACCCCTACCACACATTTTACGACTTGTAGCTTGCCATGCCATACTCGACCAATGCTCACGTTGGTCGACGGCTGGGTCGAGTAGCACTGTGCTCTTTTTTACGTCCAATTCACGCGGCAGTCTGATGGAGTAATTTCATGAAACAGCGTGTCTCTCAACGAATGAGACGTATTGTTGACTAAGCTTGAGGAGCGTGTGCAATCATGCGTGGTGTATGCGTGGTGTATATATCTTCTCGATGTGCTGTTAGGGTTAGGGTTAGGGTCAGGGTTCATCAGTCCGCGGAATTCCATCGATTCGGGTCCATGTTGTCCTCGCTCGATGGCGTGTCTTTTCGAACTCATCTTCAACCACTAACTTACACCCATCATATGGGCCGCGGGTGACGACGATGCCGCCGGTGCGTAGTCATCACAGGCCTCGCCAGGACCCGGTATCTTGTAAAGTATGTCGGCAGAAAAAGCTCAAATGCGACCGAAAAGTGCCCTGCTTGAATTGCAAGAGTCGCAAGATTGCGTGCGAATATGGTGGCGACGGGCCATTGATTATTATCGATGATGGAAAAGATGATGATCTCCGAGCTGAGAATGTGGCCATCAGAGCAAGACTGGATCGGCTGGAGCAGGCTTTCTACAACAAGCCCACCCACATCCTACCATCTCCAGAGGTTCCAGTCGATAGGACGCAGACGGATGCTTCACCGCTCGGGAATCCGCAAGCTGTACAAGCAGATGAAGACTCCAGATGGTTGGAGAGATTGGATGCTCGCGCAGACCTCATCATGCCCCAGTCCGCCGCTCCCGATGTCATTCATCTGCAGAGTCTGGAACAAGCACTGCTGGCAACGGACCAATTTCCGGCAGCAAGAAACATAATTGTACCAACTCACGAAGTTGCCCACCTGTTCTTGAGCCAATACGCCGAGCACGTCGACGGAACTCAACACATCCTACACATTACCAGCACGCGTCAAATGCTAGACAATGTCTACGAAAGACTGGCAAACGGCCGAGAAGTTGACCGCGGTGCGCTCTGTCTTATCCTAGGCATCTGCGCCAGCGCCTCGTACTTTTCTACAGCCGGCTCATCGTGTGGCAGTGAGGTACTCAGAGACCGTGCCATGGCACATCGTTTGGCTCGTCTCTGGGCCACGCAAGGCATGTACGCCATGGAACAGATCCAGAGCAAGACTACCACGAGCCCCACTCTGGAAGCGGTGCAGGCGATGGTGATATTAACCTTTTTGTTCTATCACATGGAAGGCTTTACATGCCGCATGAGATTTATGCATTCCTCTGGCATCATCATGGCAAGAGCCCTTGGATTTCACAAGCTAGACATTCCTGTTGTATGTCCTTCGCCCTGCAGCCGCCAGGAAACGATTGAGAAAGAGGTGCGCCGTAAAATCTGGTGGCATCTGACCTGCTCGGACTGGATCTTCTCCTTCGTGGGCGGTCCCCAGGAGGGTTCCCACAGCATAGGATTGCATGATATGAGAGTGAACATTCCGCGGAACCTGAACCCACAAGATCTCGATACTCAAGCCCCCGACTTCAATCGTCCTCTCTCGGAGCCGACGGAGATGGCCTATTACTTGCAACGTATCAAGCTTGCCACTACATGTCGTGACGTGACGGAAACTGTGTGGAGAAACATTCGCTTCACAGATCCTCTAGAGATTGATTATGATACTGTCGCTGTCCTCGATGCAAAATTCGACGCTCAGTTGAAAGATCTCCCGCGATTCATGCACCTCGACATCACATGCTCACAACTGCGRGCCGAGTACGGAGAGCTTTTCACATCCTCACTCGACATACAGCGCATCCTGGTCCACTTGATGATCAACACCAGACGTTCCCAGCTACATTTACCTTTTCTAATCCGCGCAAAACTGAGTCCAAAGTTCAAGCAGTCTCGAGCAACGGGATTACACTCCGCCCGCGCAGTATTCAATGCTCGTCGGCTCGCATTACAGGACACAGAAAGTGTTGCTGCCTTACATCTAGAGCTCGGAGGTCTACTCCAGGTAAGCATCATACACCGCAATTGCATGACACTACACCGACTGATTCTCCAAAGCATTTGTTCTACGCGGCTATTGTATTGGTCATGGACTTTTGTCTCAATAGAGATGAAGAAGATGGTGCCACAATCACCGAAGTCCGAGATGCTCTACACATTGTGGAAAATTCACGAGACGCTTTCCAAATGGGCCCACGCTTCCACAGTAAAATTATGCACATCATGCGAAAGCACAATGTCAATATGACTGCTGCCACCGAGCCTGTACTACAGGAGACTGGAGTTTCGCGCCCTGGAGATGTCTCTGATATGAACCTGGGTCTTGACTTGACTTTCGACACATCATCCTCAGACGGGCCCGAGCTGGRTGGTCTATGGCAGGACTTTTTAAAAACTGCGCCTGCCCTGAACTCACAGGACTGGGACGCTCTACTGTCGGAATTTGATATGAGTTCCATGTGAAACATCATGCGGAAGTCGCCAACGCCCAGCCACACCCACTTGGAGGATCAGCCGTCATCTGGTTGACGCACTCGAAGTGTTGAGCATATCAATATCCGAGTCCTCTCGTACGGGTAACCTTGGTTATTGTTACTAGGTACTCAACAAGAGCATCATTCCAATGCATTCCGGATGAATCGCACGCCGCGCCTGGTGTTTGGTCGTCGCTAGTCGATTGGTTCTTTCACATTTCGGTGAAAAGGAGCGCCATCGGAAATTCCGCGGACCCTCCGTAGAGGACAAACCATGCCACGGACTGGCCGGAACTAGAGAGATTCATCATGCTTTATCGACCAACGAAAGGCCGGAGCCTCCACGGACTGTCCGAGCGAAGTTAACTGCGCGAACAATGATATGTCGGAGCTTCCGCGGACTGTCCGAGCCTGAACATAAAATAACTACATCACCCACCATTTCCCCCTCGCATCCTTATTACAATCGAAGACGACGACGAATGACTCGAACAGCTTGGCTGGCAAAGAATCTCCTGAGATGTATCGTGACAAACATGTCACAGATGCAGACAGTAGACCACAGGAGGCGGCATCTGAAGTCAGGTTAGATGCTTGTGTTCCTGGACAACATAAAATGAAAAGACCTGACAATCCATAGTCTACGATCAGCCCTTGCTCTAGCAGACAGTAGACCACAGGAGGAGGCATCTGAAGTCAGGTTAGATGCTTGTGTTCCTGGACAACATCAAATGAAAAGACCTGACAATCCATAGTCTACGATCAGCCCTTGCTCTAGCAGGCAGCTTTCTGGGATACTTTTGCACCGTCGGTTTCGTGAATGCATATGGCGTGTTCCAGCAGGTATGTACATCTTTTTTTAGCCTCTTGAATAACTACAACAGTGCATCGAAGGAGACTGAAAAAGAACAGTACTACACAGCGCACTACCTCCCAACGTACTCCAACTTTCAAATCTCCTGGATCGGCTCCTTTCAAGCATTCATGGTCTTCGCATGTGCCCCTCTGGCCGGCGTGCTCTCGGATCGATACGGTCCCACGATTCCCATCCTGATCGGATCCATATGTCAGATAGTGGCAGTCTTCATGACATCACTCTGTCATGAATATTATCAACTCTTCCTCGCCCAGGCCGTCCTCCTCGGTGCCGGCATGTCGCTCATTGCCATTGCCACCACAACAATGGTCCCCCTGTACTTTGCACGAAACAGAGCTTTCGCACAAGGCGTCTCGGTCAGCGGCTCCAGCCTCGGTGGCGTTCTCTGGCCCATTGCATTGGATCGGATGTTGAACAAGGACGGCATCTCTTTCGGCTGGACAATGAGAATCGTCGGCTTCATCATGACACCCCTCCTAGCTCTGACAATTGTATTCGTCCGACGACCTCGTGTCACCGTCACTACAACAGACATTACCCTCGCAGAGAGTGGTGATGTAAGACAACAACCCAAGGCGAAGAAGAAAGATCTCTCCAGTCTCAAACAACCGACCTTCATCCTCCTCTGCTGCGGCCTCGCAGTGACATATCTCGGATTCTTCGCCCCCATCTTCTACGTATCAATCTACGCCACGCACCTCGGCTTCAGCGAAAACTTTGCCTTTTACACAGTTTCCATCCTAAACGCCGGCTCCCTCTTCGGAAGAATCCTCCCAGGTCCACTAGCAGACAAATACGGCCAATTCAACGCCCTAATGATCTCCGCCGTGATTTCCGGCCTCGTAGTTTTCTGCTGGACAGAAGCGACCAGTAAAGCAGGATTAATCATCTGGACTTTTGCGTATGGATTCACTTCGGGTGCGATTTTGAGTTTGCAACTTGCTTGTGCTACTGTATTTGTTAGTCCCGATTGTGCGGGTGCTGCGGTCGGTCTCGCGTTGGGAAGTGTGAGTTTGACGGGACTGTTTGGGACGCCTATTGCTGGGCAATTGGTTGGAAAGGGGTATGTTGCTTTGTCGTGTTTTGCTGCTGCGACGCTTATGGTTGGGGGGTTTTTGATTGGTGCTGCGAGGTTTATGAGGAATCGAGGTTTGTTTGCGAAGGTGTGAGGGGATGTGGTTTATGAGGGGGAGGGAGTGACTCTTTTATATCTATGAAGGTCTCTTTGCCTTTGTATGCTTGAGAATTTAATAACGGGGCTCTGAGAGCTGAGAAGATGCTGTGGTCGAGGTCTCCGAATACTAAACTACAAAACATAATGTACATTTCCGGAATCTAGCAGCCGGACTCCCGCTCCAAAGCCTTCAGATAGGCATTCTGTCCTTCGAGCTGTGGATGAAACAACGATCGAATCGTCGGACTCTTCAAGAGCTCCTGGAACTAGAACTAGAATCTGTGTCCCTCGAAAGCGGCGTTCACATCCACAAACGCAAACCGGACCTCCTTGGCACTCGTATTCAGAGCGTCATTTAGCAAGGTAGCGAGCACATTTTTTCTGCGTGCGGTCTCCTAGCGAAGGGATGTTGAGGTAGGACCTTCCTGGCTGGCTTGCAAAAGCCTCCTGGAAGCTCGTGGACGTTCGCCCAGAATAGAGCGTAACAGTTTGGCCTTGAGTGGCTTTCTTAATGAGGATAGGTGCTACTTTTGGAGTGACAAGTAGATGTCGTGAATACAAGGGAAGCCGAACGAGTCGTGTTGTTGGAATCTAAGGGAGTCAGTGTGTTTCACGATCAGAAAGTGTTCGTCTGCTTGTACCAGCTTTCGGTATTATTGCTTGATCTACTGCGAGTGGCATGACTTCTATCCTTGGATTACGTCCTTACAAGTGAATGATCCGGTGGGCAATGCATTTCTGTTTGGCAGTTTGCGGCAAGTAGGAGAGCATGTAGACCTTTGTAAACACACTCCAACTCAGTAGCTTTGGTGCCACAGATATGGACTCTATTACATAGCGATTGGAGTTCCAAGCCTGCTCTGCAGTTCATCCTACACACCTGGAAGATACAACCATACTGGGGTAACTTTTCCGTGTTCATAAGGGATTCAAAGTCAGACTATAGTTCTGTTCAACGTTCAAAGCTCAGCGTGACAAATCTGACATGGGAATTCTTCCATTTGTAAGACACTGAAAGACTGCATTCTTGATCACCACAGCAAGGGGCTGATATCAGTTTGGAAGAAGCAATCTAGTAATCTAGGCTCCCATTCTTCGGTAGTGACAGTATATACAACATGCTAAACACTCCTCCTCTTTTACGCCAACCCTCCCTTTCACCACCAAACTRGTAGTCTAGCAGGAATTATCGGTGCGGATGCCAATACCACGGATGCTAGCCCCATTATCTGCCACGCGAGCTAGCACGAAACGTCAGCAATGCTTCAATCCACTTCAATTTGACAGACAGTCGACAATGCACATACCAATGCTGATGTAACCAGGCCCATCAGTGATCTTATCGTCCCAATTTCACGCCATCGGCGGCCATTGCGTTAATAGCGGCTTGCATAGCTCTAGAGTCGTCCGAGTCGAGCTGATGACTGCCATAAAGACGCTCCTCAAACACGGAACCCACATTGGTCTTTTGGCCACCATCGCAAGGACTTTCCCTGGGTAGTGATGCAAGCGACATCTTGTCTGTAGTGGAGGTCCGTCAGACAGTTGGCGATGACTCTATCATCCTCTGTAAAGGGAATGTTGCCCGGCATGGTAGCCGTAGCACCTGGAAATTTAAAGTCAGAAATTCATGGGATATTATGTTGGGAATGAAAGGAATTGAGTACGAACCAGTGGAGGCCATCGGTTGTGCCGGAAATGGTCGTGCAGTCTCCATGGTTGGTGCAGCAAGCGGTAGCAGCTTGTGCGTGTGCACCGACAGACAGAGCTGCCACTGCAGCAATTATCCTAGAAGTCTTAATCAGATTCATGAGATAGGTTGGAAGGATTTTGGAGGACTCACATTGAGAGGCGAGACATAATGTGTTGGTTTGGGTTGTTGGCTTGTTGGCTTGTAGTGTTGTTGAACGTGTGATGCCGTGATGTTGATGTAGAAGAGGCAATGAGAAGGTGTGCAGTGGCTTTATATACACGACGAGAAGACGATACAGTTGATGCGGATAATACCACACCCGCCTTCGCCATTGGCATATCCAACATTGGCGGTATTCTCTGCTAGTATCGGCACACCATGTGGCATAATCCTTCTACAGGCAGCAGTCTCATCGCTTGGACGGAAGGATGGAGGCAGAAGGATGGAAAGTAGCCATGCACCGGTAGGGGATAGGCATTCTGAGCTGAAAAGACAAATGCCGCTTCGGTAGGCGTACGGAAGCCCGAGTTTGTACAAAGACGCAAGATTGTTCGAGGTAACTTAACCATAGACTATAGATGCTTCACGAGCCTCGAGCTTGTAATGGAGAGATTCAAAAGATCTATACATTCGAAGAGAGGAGGGAAATTCGCTTCCCGTTGATGCCAGCCGCGCTTCACTGATCAAGATTCCTGCATGATCCTTCGTAGGATGAATCAAAGCATCAGAGCGGTCGGATGATACCGATTTCGTGCTAGATTGCCGTTGCCACGCGCGCTATCATTCGATTGATTATCAATCCTTCGAGGCAAGAGTCCGCTACTGTCACAGGCCTCCTCCCGGTCACTATCGAATTCAACATCAATGCATGGAGTCCTAGAGACTTCCCTGACACACATCTCACGGCAATTATCCACGAAATCTGGTAGGTAGGTAGGTGGTAAGCAAGAACAAACTAATATGTAGATCTCATTCATCTGACTTCGTACTAGGCCGCATTAGGATATATGCTGCGCTTCTCCCTTTCTAGGCACTAAAATGGGCTAAACACCCTCGGAAGCCACGTAGCTAGCCTCTAGATAGCAAGAGATCATTTTAGAGAAAATGAAACTAAGTTCCTCACGTGAGTCTTGAAATTGAACGCATCCCAATGACAAATTCCCGGTTAGTCTGGCTTATCACGATGCTGCAGTAGTGCGAAAGGTATCCATGTTGGCGATTGTCATTGCAACAACTCTTAGCTCTTTGGCCCTACATGCTTCTGGTTCAGGACGCGATCTTGAAATCATCGTTGAAGGGGTTCCTTTTCGATTGTCAAAGCCAGCGCCGTGGCCAGACGCTATGCGTCAACGTAATAGAAACTCCGGATCGCTTTTCGTGGACCCGTGCTACGCATTAATCCCTAGCTTTCAATCTCACCCCATATCTGGGTGGTCTAAGATCGTCCGAAACACGTTGATACGCTCGATTCCACGTTTCCTGCTACGAGCTCGCCGCCGGACCTTTCCTACCATCTGTCGCCTCGCCTTGAGAGACACTGAAACCGCCGCTTTAGTACTCCGATCTCCCACCCACTCCATCCAAACAAATGATTCTTGGAACATTTCGTTTTCGTACCGCTGACCGCTGATGGGTGCCGTACAGTCGATGTCGAGCGGCTTTGACCGAAGACAGCACCATCAGCTGGACCCGAGATTGGTCATCGGGGAGAGAACTCCATGTTCTAAATGAAATACACAAGATCTTGGCACACAGACAGCTTCACTGTCTCCGAGAACCACGCAAAGCACTTTAGGATTCGACATTTCGTCTCAAGCGCCACTCCGGAGAAACTTTTTCCCGCGAGGTAGAGAGGATTGTTCCGAGATAGTTCTCTTGGTAAAGGACTACTGATTAGACGACGGTAATCCGAGACTGAGGATTGACCATCGAAATAGGGGATGGCGTCTACTTGAGTTACGAGTAGCTGTATGCTCCCTACTATATTGTGAGATTATCACTACTTTTCGATACGAGAGCCTCTATCTCAAACAACGCCAAGTTCTTGGCATGATCTACGTCGACACTTTGCAGGGCAGAAGGCGCCTGTTCTGTTAGTTGAAACAACGACAGAAGGGTGTGATGGGACGGATACTGCCGCCGAAGAACGCACACACATACACACCCTCCTCATCCATCAATCGCTTAGCGATATATACTGGCCAAGCTAGTAACGGACCAGCCGGCGAAAGATAATCAGGAGCTCTTTCCTTCCGAAACAATGTATGCATAGACGCAATTCCCACCGGCATACGCCATGGGGAGAATCTAGCTACAGATAGATGAAATATTTGCTGACATTCGTCTACTTCGGGACCATCGACTTCATCAACACAAGACGCCAAGCCTCGCTAGCATCGACCATTTTCTAGACGACACGCCAAGTCAAACTCGCAAGCATACAATGGAAGCAGCTGCTGAACAAGCAGGTAGATCTTGGTAAAGAAATCAACGGTATATAGACCACCATCTCAATCCTTCCACCACAAACTCACTCATTCCAACTCATCCCATCACCTCCACTCCTTCCTCACACCTCATCATCGTCACTCGTTTATCTTCTCACATTCATTTACCAACCGCCTCTCCCAAAATGCAGCGTAACCTCCGCTCCATCATCTCCGCAGCGCTGCTGGCAGCGCCCTTTGTCAATGGCCACTACATCTTCTCCCAGCTGATCGTCAACGACTCCCCCGTAGGATCCGACTACTCGTACATCCGCAAAAACACAAACTCCTACATGCCCTCCTTCACCGCCGACGTCGTCGACTCGCCCGATCTCATCTGCAACCAAGGCGCGCAGACGGCCTACTCGGAGACGTACGACGTCGTCGCAGGCGACAAGATTGGCTTCAAGCTCTCCTTTGGCGAGTTCATTGAGCATCCCGGCCCGGCGTTCGTTTACATGTCCAAGGCTCCGGATACCGTCGACACTTATGATGGTACGGGAGATTGGTTCAAGGCTTTTGAGAGCGGTGTCACTGGTGATGCGGCTACGGATACCAACTGGGCTTCGTGGCAAAAGGACCGCATTGAGTTCACTATTCCGGCGGATATCCCTGATGGCGAGTACCTAGTCCGCGTAAGTCGTACCATGAATTCACTATCTGCAAGGATTCGTCAGACTGACAATTTCTCYCCCACCATTTAGCCAGAGCACATTGCTATCCACGAGGGCCACGTCGGCAAGGCCCAGTTCTACATGGAGTGCGCCCAGCTGCGTATTACTGGCGGTGGTAGCGGAACTCCATCTCCATTGGTGCAGATTCCCGGTCTCTACAGCGCACAGGACCCAGGTATTGCTTTCGACAAGTGGAGCGGCAACACCGGTATGTCTTACAGATCCAAACTATTTACAACAGGTGAACTCCCAAGCTGACTTTCTTTCAGGCACTTACGAGATGCCCGGTCCAGCTGTCTGGGGAGGCGGCGGTGCTTCAACCAGCGCTGCTTCCACCACCGGCGGCTCTGCATCCACTGGCTCAACCTCTGGCACCACTGGCGGTGACGCTGCTGCTGCTGTTGGTGGTTCCGCTTCTGGAGCTACTTCAGGATCTACTTCAGGATCCGCCTCGACTGGCGCTACAAGCGGCTCTTCCTCAACTGGTGCTGATGCTGCCACCGGCGGTTCTGCTTCCACAGGTGCTAGCACCGGTGCTGCTGCCGGCGGTTCCTCATCCACCACCGGCGGTGCTGACTCCGGTTACGCTTCTACTGGTGGTTCGGCTGCTGCTGCGCCTGCCTCTGGAAGCAGCGGCTCGACTTCTGGAACTACTGGCTCTGCTGCTGGCGGTGCTGCTGCTGGTTGGGGTGGCTCTGCAAACACCGGTGGTTGGTCTTCCARGGGCCACGCCCGTGAGTTTGAGGCTTCTTGCTAGAGGATCGTTTCTCACGATACGTCCTCTCCGCGGATGGATTCGAGGGAAGACGGTGTCTACCCTCGCAGTGAAATGGCTTCTGGGTGACGAACTCAAGCAACAAGTGCAATTCAGGGGTGCTTCGATGGGCATTCACTTGTTGTTCTTGTATGGGGAGGCTTTTGTAAAGATACTCATTGGATGGGAGTCATGCCTGGATGGTATAGCTTCCGCAATGATTCAATAGCTTGGACATACTTACACTAGCCGCTGGCAGCTAGATAGAATGTCTAAACGATTGGATGCCCTTGTCCTTTGACCTTTGATAACGACTGAACCTCTTTTCCGCATTAGCATTCTCACGTAAGATGGCACCTGGCTAAGAGGTCTCCCGCATCTTCGAATGCCTTTCCAGCATAGAGACAATTCTGTGGTAATCCATATTGGAGGAAGGTCTCTTCAATCTCCATCAACCGGTTGTACTTTACCACATGCTCTCCCCGACACGGCGCACCAGACTTCAGGTGACCGGCTCGAAGGCCCACCGTAAGGTCGGCGAGGAAGTCGTCTGTCGTCTCGCTAGAAGAGTGTGACACGACGACGGAGAATCCTGAGTTGAACGCTTCTTTGGCACTGTGGCAAGTCAGGTCAGCTTAGCGCCCTTGGCTCATTGTGAGCGCGCAGTAGGCATACATTGCAAGCGAGTCGGAGATAGTTCCAATCTGAGTGATCTTCAGCAGTAGCGCATTGCACGCAGCAGACCGTTTCGCGTACTGTAGTCGCTCGGGATTTGACAGCAACAAAGCACCACCGACGAGCTCGAGCTCGTTCTTGAAGCTCGCGTTTAGTGAAGTCCATGTCATCCAGTCGTCATGTCCAAAGGGGTCCTCCAAGAGGAGGATCGGGTATTTCTTCGCCAAATCTTGGTACAAAGATATCAACTGGCTCCGGGTCCAACATTCTTGCGACCCATCGCCAGCGTCGTACAGGCCGTTCCGCTCAAAAGCCTGCCCGGCTGCATTGATACCAATCTTAATTCTGCCCTCATGACCTGCCCTTCGAATTGCCTCGACCAAGAGATCCAGTGGATACGAAGGGGCCCGGGGCAGCAGTACAAACCTGCCTTGGTCATCAATGGTGAATCCTGAATCCTTCTCGAAGATCACGTTCTTCAAGCACTCATACGTCTCGGTGTTGAGACGCACTGCCTCCCTGAATGAGGCGGCGCCGATAGGGGCGATCATGAATTCGCGAAAGTTGATCTTGTTGCTGGAGTTTTGACGGCCTTTCAGCACAACCATGAAGGGCACCGGCATGACGGAATTGTACAAGCTCATGCCTGCTTCTTTCGCAATGAACTTGTATAGTGGTAGCCCGCTCGCCTGGGCTCCGGCCCGTGCAGCACACATGCTAACGGAGAGAATCGCGTTGGCGCCCAAATTGCTCAGGTTCGTCGTCGAGTCCAATTTGCGCATCAAACGATCGATTTCCTTGAGTTGAGTGGCTGGTTCGAGTCCGATCAGTGCGGGACGAATAATCTCGTTTATTCCCTGCACGGCGCGCGAGACGCCTTTGCCGCCATTGATGCCCCGGACTCCATCGCGGAGTTGGCAAACGTCGTTCGCTTCTCCAGGAGCGCTCGACGGGACGAGGGAGGCGAAACGGCCATGCTCGGTTGTCATTTTAGTCTGGATGGTCGGGATTCCCGTCGAATCCAGGCGTTCAGAAGCCCATATGTCTTGGATGGGCATTGGGACGATGCTTGCTTGGGTATAGGTAATGTGTGTAGTGTAGTGTAGTGCTGTGTTGTTGAGGCTTGATGTTGTCTTGATACGTTGTCTCGATGTCGTGGAAGGTTGGGAGAAGTGGAGGGCAACGCAAGTCCATCCAGGGTAAGTAGTTGCCATGCCTGGTCGACTGGATCCTGGAAGTCGCTTCGAATCGAACGAGGCAAGTGGATTGATCCCAAAGTCATGAGGGAAGCGCTCAGGGTGGATCATCGCATGCACTCACCAGGAAGGTGTTGCCCTCAAACAAACTCCGAAATGTTGACGACCTAGGGGACATGTTGAGAGTCTCGAGTATCTCCGGGCGACTGGAGATCCTTCATGGTAGAATCTTTCTTTCATACAGCCTGTATGCTGCACATGACACCATCAATGCACACCCACTGCCCCTAATACATTTCGCAAATAACGCTTCCAATCCAATCCAATCCAATTCAACACATCTTCTCGTCTTCATGAACCCCTTTCATCACCACCCAAACTTCAAATCGGCGGTGCCCCACCTTCAACCAAACTCCTCAACTCCCTCACGACCTTCCCAACCAACGTACTCTCCCCAGCCTCCCCGACACCCCTCGCCCACCTCTCCTCCAACACCCCAACAGCGACAACTCTCTCACCCAACCCTCTTCTCCCTCTCAACAGCCCTTCCGCCATCCCCTTGACCCCTTCGGCATCATACTCCAACTCCGGAATGTCACTCGCATCAATCCCTTCGGCCGCGCCCCTGGCTGCATCACTCCCCAAGACCCTCCCCAACAAACACAGCACATTCGCCTCCTTCACCATACCCAACGTGACCGCTCCAGCATGAGGATTCCTCGAACTAGGAACTTCATTGACCAACGCCTTCTCAGCTCTCCTCAATTGTTCCGTGAAGGAATTGAGAAACGTCGCAACTTCAGCTGCGATGGGTGGACCAACCGTATCCAGCAAGTTCAAACACAACGGTAGGAATCCTTCGGTCCAGATACTATACATTCTCACCGGGGAGTCAAAAGGTCCTTTACCGCCGGGTTTCCGGAAGTAGTTCGACAGATTGGCGCTCGCGAGTTGAGTGAGGATTCCTTCGAGTGCCATCTGCACAGCAACAGGTCGGATTTGTGAGAGTGCCAAGAGGAATGTGACGGCGATTTCCCCGTATATTGGGTCTTCTCCGAGTTGATCAGACCATGAGTACAAACTCAAAGCGCCGCGAACGACGGAGGAACTTGCAATCATGTCCGAGAGGAGCGTGGAGACTGAGTTGATACCTGGCACTGCAATGATAGCTTGTAGGAGCGCTGTGAGTAGGGCAAAGTCCGCGGGCAGAGCCAACTCAATATCATGATGGAGATTCCCACACAAAGCGCGGAAGCCAGGAGTTATGACGTGATTGACAATCGCGACCATGCATGAAGAAGTTGCTGGAGGGAGGTAATCCATATGTGGTTCCTCCGAGGAGATTGTGGCTCGGGAAATATAGTTGTGGGGTTGGATGGCCAGGTAAAGGACTTGCAGTAATTGGCGATAGTATCGCACATCTTCGGCGGCGGTTGCAACATCGTAGTCGACGGGGGAAGTTCGAACAAGCTCCCATGCAGCCGCGAGAAGAGTCTTGATGGCATCGGCTTTGCAGCGTAGCGCAACGAGTTTGGATGTGATGATGAATGCAAGCTCGACGCGGAGCTGTAGCACATCTGCTACGCCCGGCTCGTTGACTTGAGGGCTGGCGTTGGACAAGAGGCATTCCTGTGCGACTAGAGCCAGCTCATTCTGCAGACTCGGATCCTGATCCGCACAATCGCAGAGRGTCGTCGCTAGAGTCTTCCAGCTCTTCAACAGGGCGGTCTGCGCATGAAGGAGGCTCAGATTTGCGTTGGCGCGGGAGAACTCATCTGCATAGCCAGCCGAGCGTGTGGGATCTTCGCCAACCCAGCAAGAATCATGGCCGAGGACGCTGGCGGCAAGTTCCCGATCGTAGAAATAGTCGAGACCAAAGGGAGCGGGGTTGGCTTCTGTGCGCTTGAAGTCGGAGAGATCGCTTTGAGGGAACTTGGCTTTGAGATTGTCGGCGAGATTGGCATGGAGCGAGCGGTTGTAAGCATCCACTGTGACGCCATGCTTTCGGAGAAAGTCAAGTTTTGGCACGAGGAGCTTCAACACGGAATTGTCACCAATCTCAAGACTGGCGTGCAGGTTGATGGCGAGGATCTCACATAGATATGCAGCCATCTCGCACTCCCTCGCACTGATCAAAGCTGCTGCGGATGGTGGATGTCGTGGTGCGGCAGTCAACGAGTTGAGCCAAGCCAGCGTGCTCTTGAGAAAGTCGGCGTGCGACCGCAATTCGTTGGTCGCCCATACCCATGTCTGCTGAGCTACAGCGACAAACTTGAGCATGCCAACTGCGCGGTGGGGCGGTAGTGTTGATATTGTCGAGAGCTGATCTAACGCGTAGCTGAGAATCGGCTTTCCTTTGATGGCCTCTGCCTCTCCACGGTGTCCCCTCACTTTTGGTAGTGCACCGGTGAGTAGGTATATCGCAAACCACTGCTGCCTGCTGCCCATGACGATAGACAAGAAGTCCCAAATATGGCGCTCGACGGCTACATCGCACAGCGGACGATCTAGCTGTGTAATAACTTTGAGGAGAGACTTTGACGCTTCGGGATCGAATTGCGCCAGCACAGATGGCGGATCTTCCTCTCCACAGCCTACAGTCTGTACCAGCTCGCCGAGCAGAGGGAATAGATCTGCCTTGAACGCATGATCGCTTGCCAGAAGGGACGCAAGAGCTGGCATGCTCTGCAAGAGATCTGAACAAAGTGTCTTCGCCCTTTTTGCTCCCATTGTCTGCCTATCCGTGTCAAGACTTTTTTGCACCACACCTTTCATCTGATTCGAATCTTCTTTGGTGACGAGAATGTCTACACCACCCTTGGCCGATCGAACGAGAAGAGTCGAAAAGGTGAAGAGAGTGTTGGTCTGGGCAATAAGCAGCGCACGCAACTCCACCAGTACATCATCACCCGCCACGGGTAGGGCGTCCGGCAAGAGTCGACTGAAGATGTTCACCAGTGGACTGCTGCCTCCTTGTGGCACCCAAGTGTCAAGTAAAGTTGCTGCTGCTGGTGCAAACACGTTGGTCAGTCGTTTCGTAGGCTCCTTGCCGTGATCGATACCGTACGTGCTCTTCAACAACCGGCTGAAGCCATCAAATATGCCAATGATAATGTTACATCGCTCGCAGGCGTTTTGGAACTTCCAGTCGGGCAGGCTCTGTAATGCATCGACTAGGATCTTCTGGTAGGAACTCAACACGGCGCTAGTTGTTCGCTCAGAGGTGGAATGCGAAGATTCGACTTGCGATGCAAAGCGATGTGCAGGTCTTGCAGGTTGGCTCTTTCTCTGCACAAGCCCCGCGATGCTGTCTTCCAAAAGCAAGGAATGCAGCTTGACACACGCCGCGAGGAAGCGGTATTGTCCGAGTTGCACTTCGGCACCACCAACAACCGCAGCTAATGAAGATGCGCCGTCGACAACACCGAGAAGACTGCTACGCGCGAGCATAGACCAGGCTCGTTCGGGCGCTATGGTGACCAGCACACACATGAAGTTGGCGCAAGATACAACCAAATCTAGTGAGCCCGGCTGAGCGACTTGTTCGAGATGAGCCAGCAACTCCGTCTCAAAGACCTCGCCTACGACAGAGACGAGGTCATGTCCGTCCTGCAAAGCATTACTGAGACGTCCCAGGAGGTGTTTGGCGTCATTCGAAGATGGGTCTTGCTCTTGCACAGCTTCAAGCATGGCCGTGAATAGACCAATAGTCTCCGCAGCTGTAACACGATCCAGTTCGGCGCCGGGACCCACGGGCAGCAATTCACTGGATGCCGTAAAGGTGGATAGCAACAGGCCCAAATACTCCAAGCCTGAGTGTTCGTGCTGAAGCTTGATCACACACGGGCTCCGCTCACCCACAAGCACACCACGTGTGTTGTTGGGAATCTCCCAGACGCCTCGCTGCTCGTTGCCAGGCTCGCCCATGGTGATTGCACGGCGTGATGGATTCAGCGAGAGGAGGGCTAGTCTTGTAGCGAATATCGGCAGAGCGGCGGTGAGCTGCATTCGGTTTGCATTGTCATCTTCATGCTCTAGCTCGTACGATCGGAAACTATCCGGGACCATTTGAGTAAAAGACTGTAGGTTGTCAAGAATTTGCTTGGCCTGCATCGCGCCACTTGCATTACCGATCTGTCCGCCCGCACTCGACACGGCAGTGAGTAGACGTAGCAGTGGTGAGAGCTCATATGGATAGCGTGCAAGCGCTTGATCCAAAATATGAGTCCGAAACAAGTCATTGTCGGATAAGAATTTGCTCGCCAGGGCACGAGCATGTCTTCGGGAAGAGGGTGTCGTGGAGTCTGCAGGTTGCTCTATAAGTGAAAGAATGACTTCAAGAAGTTCCCCGCCATACTGCACAAATGGCAAGCCTTCCCTGAGGAGATCCAGAAGAGTCTCTTTCATGGCAAACCCTATGGCTGACTCGGATGCTGAGCTGAAGAAGGTGTTTGCGAGATTGCTCRGACCTGCAATGACAGCAAAGGCTCGCATACGATTGACGGCGGAACTGAGAAAGTACAGCTGTGGGTTGTCTCTGTTCTCCTCCAACTCGCGATCCTTCAGCCAAGCGAGCATTCTTTCGAACTCTGATTGCCAGTCTACTGATCCACGTCGAGACGAGCGCACAAGGTTGTCCAGCTCTTCATCACCTTGGTCATGTCTTCGCTCGCGGACCTCTTTGTGGATTGATGCAATGTCCTGAATGATGGACGTGATGATACTCCAGGCGTAGATGGCGGGCGCTGCGATGCTGAGCTCCATCTGGGCCGCTCGATAGAGTGTGAGATTGACGCAGGTCAAGCACGCTTCATTCTTAATGTAGAAGTTTCCACCCAGAGGTTCGGTATCCGCACCTGCCGCATTCATCAACTCTGCTGTGACCAGCTGTAGCTTCAACATGTCGACTGATATGACAGATACGAGCGCTTGAGGAATGGACATGTCTCCGAATAGAGGAAAGTCTCCTTGTAGAAAGGAGTACTTGTCCATGACCGTGAACCATGACTGAACCGTGGTCGCGCTCGGTACTCCATCGAGGGTATGCAGGGTCGAGAGCATCAAACTCAACGCACTGACAATCTCGCCAAACTGAGAGGCAATGTATATCTGCGCCTTGTCGTCGTCCTCGGTGAAGATCTTTGGCCATGTGCTGGAGTCGGAAGCACCTGCTATGGCGGCCTCCACCCTGTCCACACATCTAACACAAAATGCTTCGGCTTCGGTAATGCGTCTCGGTGGACACATGGCGTCTGCGATAATGGCTGCTGCCTCATCGATCCAATTCCGTCTGGCATTGCTCTCCAACAACCCAATGTTCCGTCCTTGGATATCAGCCTTGGCGAGGGCAATGCGGCCCATCAGATGCGCGCTCAGCTTCATCAAATGGCTCTTTTCGCTCAAGTACACATTCAACAGACGTCGCCGTCGCACATCCTCCTTGGCAAAGTCCAGAGCAGGTCTGGAGATGCCCCTGGCTGTGGACGCAGAGAAATTGAAAGCATCGCTTCGCGCAAGCTCGGCGGTGGTGGGTAATGACAGAGACAGCCCATTCCCCGCCGTATTCAACAATTGATCTGCCGGTCGTTCCTGCCACTCAACAATGGCCATTCGCAGAGCAGTCAATTCCTCCACTTGCACCTCTCGCGACAACCATTGCGCATCCACCTTGAGCTCCTCCAGGTTGTAGTCGACATTGCTTGTTTGCGCGACATGGATCGGGGCCGTCTTGGTGGAGAATTCGGTGGCCGTTTGTGTCGAGGGTTTGATGAAGGGATTGAGGGCGACGGCCAGCAGGGACCGTGTCTCGTCGTCGGAGAGGAAGTGTTGGAGTTGTGTATTGTCCACCGCGGCCGACTCATCGCAGAGGGCCCGGTATGCTGTTCGCCATGAGATGAGAGTCGCATTTCCAGCAAGACACTGATCCAGCGGAGGAAAATAGCTATTGGAATTGCCCGCCATGGTGGAGGATGCGCCGTCTTTCTTCGTTCTTTCGTTATGTCGTGTGTGTCTGTCTACAAGACTAGAGCTGTKCGCGCTGAAGCTGCCTCCATTCTCCGTGAATGCTGGAAATGTGGAGTGCAATCGTTGGTAGAGGTGGATTTCCCGTCCAACTTCCCAAATGTTTGTGGTGCAAGTAGGTTAGTTAGGTGCAGGTAAAGGTAGACGCGCAAATGAATGTTTCGCGTCGCTTGAGTTGCCCGATTTGGATCACGCTTCGGGCTGCTCTCCCAGCACCACACCAGTGGACCACCTCAAGGCAATCCACTTCCGCCGGCCCTCACTGCCCTTCAATACCACCAAATATGACCGTCGCAAGCACCATCCAAGACACGGCCGAGAGCGTCAAGTCAGCCGTGGGTTTGGGCCATGGCGGCCACTCCACTCCGAGCAAGCGTAAGCCATTCAACCCTCCATCCTGGGGCCCCATTGTCGCATTGCAGTCCACACATTCTCTGACACCATGACTATAGAAGCCTCCCGCGAGGAAATGTCCGCCGCCAAACTGCCCCTCGCCTACCGCGACTCCTGCGCCGGCCTCTTGATCCCACTGAACAAATGCCGCATGGACAACTACTATTTGACCTGGAGATGTCAGGTAGGATACACATCACCCCATCAGAGTGGAGGTGTAATGGAGAATATCAGGACGGTATGGCTAATGGATCTCGGGACATTACAGGACGAAAGACATTCATATGAAAAATGCCAATACGAGGAATTCAAACTGCGAGTGAAGAAGATGGATGAGATTCGCGCGGAGAAAGGTGGTGCGAGAAGCAATTGAACGGTGGCGGATAGGTGCGAGACGGCGTGGAATTTGAGGGCAGTACGGAGTGAGATCAGAGCGACTCTTACATGTGTATCCCGTACAATGATGAAAATGGAATGGTATGGACATTTCACGTTACCTTATTCCCCATCTCCGATACCCTCGCAGGCCATTCGTTGAGCCATTGGATCCCGCACGTCAGAGGTTTGTCTTGCGAGAATACATACAAATCATTCACTCGTGTACCGGGGACGCTCCTGTTCCCGCGACTCTCTCACCGATCCCCGGAAAACATCACTATTACCCAATCGTGCTTGTCAATCACAACATCCCATATCTCCCTCCCAAATCTACATGATACAGTCCTACACCTTGAACTCCTTGAACCCCTCTAGCAAACCATTCCCACTCTTCGACACCGCACTCCAAAAGGGCTCAAAACGCTTCAACTCATCAAACGCAGGAATCGTCCCTGGGATATTGACATCCTCCCACAAACAAGTCGCATTTCCCTTCTGTCCTTTAGCATCTTCTCCTTTCGCCCAAGTAACATTTACATGGAAAGTCTTGTCCCACTCCCGGCTGAAGAGATGCACGACCTTACTACCCTCTTCGGGGACAGTGCGCATCCTCGGGTCCGAAGCTCCATCTTCAACAACAACGTTCGAAACGGCATTGTCAAAGGATATGCGACATTGCTTCGTGTTGAGTCCGCGAAGACTGAACAGTGCGCTGTCGCCTTTTCGCGTAACATTCAAGTCCATCCAGGATTTGTATGCGTGCTTCACGGTGGAATTACGTGGAAGGCCTGCGTAGCCTCTTGGCACGACATTCGGTGCGAGGCCATGATAGCTGCATTCAGTCAGACCTTTGCGGGTGGAAGATGCGCCGCATGGTAATGGTTGTCCAGCAGCACTCGGCATTTCTGCTACAATGGACTGGAGATACCCATCGAGACCATTGATGGTAACGTTGTTTGCACCGGTGGAGAGGTCCATTTGCTGTACAAAATAKTACTTCATCCGTGACTCTCTGGAAAATGGGAATGCCAGAAGATTGTAGATCAGGCACCCTATGAAGACCAGGAAGAGGAATGTCGGGATGTGGTAGCTAAAACGGTGGAGGAACGGAGCCAGTGGGAGTAGGATGAGGACGGTAAGTCCGGSGATAATGCAGTAACTTCCAAGAACAGAGTTCCCATCGGCAGCCGTCTGCTTGACCGCGGACGTGATCATGAGTGCAATCTGCCCGACGATGATGACGTTGATAGGAGCCAGAATGATGAATTGTAGAACCCACGTCCACTGGGGTAGCTTGGAGGACCACGCCTGTTCGTCCATGTACGCTTTGTTGAGGAAGGGGTCATCAGTATCCTCTGGCACTTCATCCCGATCAGCACGTCGTCGGCTGAAGCGTGTAAAGGTGTGTTGGCTAGTAGCACGACTGCGAGAAGGATCAAGAAGTGAGGTTCTTTCCGTAGGCTCGTTTTCTTCATTGCCTTCCGCGCTGACATCCAAAAGCTGCCGCGAGGATCTGCTATTCGGCCTTGTAGAAGCTGCGTCTGTGTGCTGAGCTCCCAGTACGTGCGCTACGTATTTGCTTATGGTAGGCAGTGCAAACAGCTCGAGATATGATATCAGTAGTGCGATTAGCACGGAAGCCTGATAAATCACAAGAAAGTACCCGCTGCCGAGGTGTAAATTCTTCTCGCCAATCGTAGCGAGAACGAGCATCAACCAGGAGACCGCATACATCCAGAACAATGTGAACATGCGGTGAAGCGCAGTCGGGCGTGTGTTTGCGGCGAGGTTGCTGAGGAACCAAGTCGAGGCGAGCCAGATAGACAGCATCATAGACCACACCGCATATTCACTACTGTAGATAATGTAGGGGTTAATCTTGGTGAGTAGGTAGGCCAACGCTACAACAATGCCTGTTGACACGATGAACGCGATGGGGAAACGGAAGAATCCCCTCTGGCCATGGATCCGGACAGACTCATCATCGTCGGAGGATTTGAGGAATCTCTTTCCWGCGAAAATGTACCATTTATCGCTCCGGCGGAGAAGGACTTCCAGTAGTATCAAAATGACCGGCCCAGCTACTAGTAGGGTGACCGATATCGCGAATAGTGTGTTCAGCTTTCCAACAGCGAAAGCTTTGCCGAGAATGTCGAAGAAAAAGCTGTAGCTTCCAGATCCGATGTGCAACTTGCCATTCTTGCCACGAGAGCCTTCGAACCCATTGCCTCGCTTCGTCAGCTCCTGAACTGTGGCCAAAGCCGAGGAAAGCATATGCCACACGGATGCTGGGCTAGTGTTTGATTTGGAATCCTGATCAGTGTGATATCTTGCCCGAGGCTCATAGAATGCAATGTCCAATCCACGGAGGCCACCCATGTCAGCGAAAATGGTGTAGTCGGTCCCACTTCTGATGAAGCCTTGTGAGAATCCGTCCGAGGACACCACATTTCCGAACGGATTGGGTGATTTGGCGTACGCCTTTGTCACTTCTGCGTCGGTGGAGCGGAAAAGTATAGCACGACCGCCGGCTCCGGCCCCTTCAAGGTTAACAAACGTGTGCGGCAGCTGCGATACGGGATGTCTGCAAGAGTCGTTAGCAGCGTTGCAGGTTGGAGAGCAACACATCAGATGAGTGGTATCGAAACACGAGTCTTTTCGAGCCGCAAGGACTGTATGCTATGATGTAACATACCTCAAGTAGTTGTACGCGCCATACAATCCATTCTCTTCTCCATTGTTGAGCAAGGCTACGATACCTCGCTTGGGTCGATTATGTGCGAAATGCGAAATGAGCTGAAGAATGCTCACAACACCAACACCATCATCCGTAGTTCCGAAACCCGTTGAAACACTGTCGTAATGTGCAGAGACCAGAACACCAGAAGGGCCGGTATAAGGTGTCGTTTCGTTCCACCAGTCGCCTTCGGAGTCCTCGAGTTCGCCACGGATGTAGACGAGTATGTTCTCCGATTCGCCATAGAGAGTAGCAGCGCGTTTGGACCAACTATCAGCAGCCGTGAAATTGGAAGTATCATTAGCAAAGACAGTAACAAGCTTCGGAGAAGCTGGAGAATCCGAGATAAAAGTGCCGTTGGTCGAGGCATAAACCGTCTTGTGATCCACATCCTTCAGAACGTCTTCGATCCGGTTTAGAAGGTACTTCCGGACTTCGTCGTTCCTTCTGCTCGACCACGGCTATAAGCGGGAATGTAGGTCAGCATGCGTCTTGGATACCTATTTGAGTATAAGGGAAAGGCCTCGAGACACGCCCGATGCCTTCCACATTCCACTTTACCTACATGATATCCATCGCTGATAAATTCAAGATCCCGCCATGCCTGAGTGAGGTTGATGCCGTTGACAGGTGTAGCTGAGCGAGGAGCCGGTGGAACCGAGACGTGCTGGAAAATCACAACGACGAAAGCCGCCGCGTAGATAAGCGCTCCAATAGTAGTCACTTGAGTAACGAGGAAGGAAATCGGATTCCAGGATCGCGTCGTCTTCGCCATGACGCCTGTCGAAAAACAAGAACTCCCTCGAACCGTGCGTGTCTTGCGGTGCAAAGAGCACGAGACCGATGCACGAATTCGCCCGTGTCTAGCAGTGCGAAATGCACGGGACTGATGCGCAACCTTTCAAAGAATCACAGAGATGCGAGAGACGAAGAGATGGAGGTGGAGGTGGAGGGTGGAGGTGAGGTCGGAGAGGTTGAGGTCCAAAACGTCACGGACGAGTGGCCGGCTCCACTTTCGTGGAACGGAGTCCGCGAGATTTGAACGGCTCTACCACAAAGCAGCCGCAAAGTTACGGCGCCTTTACAGATATTGTCTAGAACGAGTCATAGATTGTATATACTGCTGAGATCGAGAAAACCTCTTTTGGAGTGCATTCGGAGACTTCCCCGCTGTCCGATTCCTCCGATAATTGACACATCACTTCCCGACAGAGAGGGCATATCTTTACCTCAGAGTTGAGCCACACTGAACTTGAACAACCTATTCTCTCAAATAAATTGCTTCGAATCGTAGTTGAACTATCGTAAATGCATCGATGGGTATCATTGAACCTCTATACTCACCAAATCCTCCAACCCCATCATCAACAGCAGAAACAACATAAACCAAATCCCAAAGCCGACCATGCGCGGACATCCCGATTGAATGCAATAAAGGGTGAAAGCCTATGCTCAACTTCCCTCGGTCGACCAACTCGATCTCTTCATCCCTGGTAACTGGGATAGCCTGGAGGCAACCATTCTCCACCGCCAAAGAGTCCATTGATATTGATATCACTCATATCTTGCTGAAATGGCTGCTGCCCAGCCCACCCGCCGTTCGCAATCTGCATAGCGTTGGCGGCCATTCCAGATTGTGCCTGTGGAGTACCGAAACCCATGGACGGCGTGGATCCCATGAGTCTCTGCGACTGCATTGGCATGGGCTGTTGTTGACGCTGTTCGATATAAGGAGGGAGAGGGTAGAATTGAGCCTCAATGTTCTCATCTCGGCCTCGAGAAGATGACATGGGGCTATTGTTACCAATACTGTTGTAGACTTGGCTGCTGGGGTATATGCTGTTTTTACCAAACTGTTGATTGTTCTCGAACGTAGTCAAAGGTTGATTGGGGTATCCAAACGGCTCTTCTCCGGATGGAAACATCATTGAGGACAAGTCAGTTAGTTCCGGGTTACCGAGACCTTGCGATGTCGAGTAGAGTGACATTCCACCTGCGGTCTGGCCCGCGTTCCTTTGGTTGGCCGCTGCGAATGTGGTGGTGTCAAAGGGTGCGCTTGTTGGCGTCTCAACTCCATATGATGAGGCTGACTGAGACCAGGGACTATCAAAGGGTGATGCTTCTGCAGTGCCTTTGGGCTTAGTGTCTACGTGCTTGGGGAACGTGCTGGCTCGCTTTATGCCCATTTGAGGTGGTTCCTCATTAATCGTGGATACATCGGGATGGCTCCGAGACGCGACGGGGGCGAGATCCGTTTGGCTAGGCTTGGTACTCTGGTCAAACGGTCGTTTCTTGGAGATCGTAGGATTCTGTTCGCCGTCTCTCATCCACGCAGGGAGTCTCTGAAATAAAATGTCAAGCGTCGCCGTGCAGCGATCTGCCGCCATACTTCGTGATGCCAGGGAGGCAAGAACTTCTTTCCCTATCAGATATACAAGTATTAGCTATTGTAATAACGGCATCAGGGGAAAGTAGACGCTTCGGTGTCCATCGCTTGACTAGCGAACAGGCTACCGCCCAAATGCGCGGCACATGTCGTTCTAGCAAAGATGATTGGCAAAACTCACCTTCTATAGCATCTTTCATGACGGCCTGGGTCGTCGGATTGTCCGGATTCTCAGCTGCGAAGTAAACAAGCGCAAGGATGGAGAAAAACGTCGTGTACATGATGAACCAAAACGCTCCATTAAGAAGACCTTTCTGTTTCATCTGGGATGCAATGTGGACAATGTTGCGCGATACGTTCACAAAGGATGCAGCGCAGGCATACGCCCTTGGGTCCACGTGTTTGGATCTCTTCTCCATTGCGGTGAAATGTAGGAATGGTCGGTACAGCAGAACCTGTGCGTGGGCATACGACAGTCGGAGAAGCTGCTGAATCCGCGTATATCTCTCCGGCGCATCGCATGGTGAAAGAATTGATGGCAGGCTTGTCTTCCACTCTTCCATTTCACTCTCAATCTCCCGTATAGCAGAGAAAGGCACCGAGTAGGACTTGTCTTCTGGCCCCTGGGGATTTTGTACGTTGATGGGATAGATTTTCCGCATAACCTTTTGTAAAATGATCACCAACCGCGTATGCGCATTGAACGCGGTCATCAACGAAACAACCCCTTGCGGCATGGGAAGAATACCATCTCTCGTAATGTACTCATCGTCGACCTCGAGCGGATACTCCTGGTCAATATCTTCGTCGCTCAGCGTCTGCGGAAGGCCAAGCATTGCGCCGACATAAACGTCCAGTTTGCGTACGATCCAGAATACGCGTTTTCTACTCTCCGCTTCTACGGGATCAAACTTGCCAGTCGCTGCGCGGTGTAATCCCATTCTCAAAGCGGATCGGAGAGCCACACCAACATAGGCGTAGCATTGTGACATCTTGGCGGTTGATTGCAAGAACRGAATCATAAAGATGACTGCCTGAATCGATGTCAAGTCTCTGCAATCAGCAATGTCCATGAGTTGACGGGCATGTTTGAAATAGGCAAATCCCTGCTGGAAAGCACTTTCGTAACCTTCCCTATTGATGATTCCGTCATCGTCCCTTCCAAAGAGACTTCCCAATGCCATTGCACTGTAGAATAAAGGCAGAAAACTGTTGTCCTCGTTTGTGTAGTGGTCCGATGGGACATTGTAYAGGCGCTCGAAGCCATTCCAAAAGGTAGGTTGATGAACCGTACGCAAAAGTGCTGCAGCGTCATTTACCGCGTATATGCAAAGCTGTTTTGCCATCTCCTGAGGCGGCAGCTCTGTACTTCCAATGGAAGATGACTCGCCCATGGGTGACTCCGCCAAGGACCTTGGCGAGTCYAGGACTGGCGCCATCAGCTTCCCCTTGACGAATGGTCCAGTCATGGTAGCATCGGGGCCCATCAGGTCTCCAAGCTGTTCACGCATTCTTCGAACGAAGCTCAGTCCGGACGAATGGCCATGGTAATCCCAATGACCCTGCTCGTCCATGTCAAGTTGGGCAACGGCACGAACCATGGACTCCAGGTGCGCATCGGATTTCTTGTCATCACTTGGCGCAGGAGCTGATCGAGGCGGTCTATTCTCTTGARCCGCTCCAGGATCGCCTTTGCCGGGAGCGCCAGGAATCCAGCCCTGGGCGACGGCTTGGTCGATGCCTGGGTCATTCAAATCCAGATTTGGGATCAGTATGTGCAGCAGCGTCTCAGCGCGGTGTACACGATGCTCCAAATTCTCAACATACTGCGGAGCGGGGTTCCTCCGTCGGTTTGAGGGCTGGTCGTAAGTACATTCTACGCGGAAAGTCAATAACTTCATGTTTGCATGGGAGAGGGGTTGATTCGACCGACCATAGCTGTAAACGGTACAATGCGTGCACGGCTGCTTTCCGTCACACTTGATCTTTTTTCTCCTGCATTCGTCGCACGCTCGTGTGACTCGTYGCCGTTTTTGCAGGTGGCCTGGTGTTTTGCCACTGGATGCACTCTGTCCTGCAGCGCCGAAACTCGCAGCGGGCGAGGTTCCCTCGGTCTTGATGTTCATGTCGTCAGCAAGCGACTCAGCGTCGCTGACCTGCTCATCGTAGTCGTCGTGCTCCATGGTCGCCAGGACACAGGGAGAGTTGGGGATGAAAGATTAGCAGCTAGAAAAGGCTTCACAGCATTGAAATCGCCTAGCCCGGGCCAGCAGTACTTTTGAAGATATTTGCACGACCCGATGGAGCTGTGACGTCCTCAGGCTGCGCGCTTGGCAAATCGCGCGGTGGTAAGGTGGAGCTAGTCCTTGGTTCTTGTAGCGAACGACCGGGGCGGGATCTTCAGCCCKGCGCGGCTTGGGATGTGGCGGTTGTGGATTTCCGTGGCAATGTTGGACCAAAGTAGACGCCTAAGGCTTGGAGTGCATGGCAGGGACGGTCATGAGGAGGACAGGGCCGTGTGAGAGGACGAGATGCGGAGCGATGTGTGGAACAACGTCAGGGAAAAAGACTGAGCCTCAGCCCAGGCGTTCAGTCAACTCCACCCAAGATTCCCCCAGCCAAGACGCTACTATCCATTGCTGCAGAAGGAGACTGTGCCTCGTGTGACAAACACTTTCACCCAGCACCCTGAGCATGTACCAATCAAACTGCAGCGTCGTTTGAGACTCGCGAGCCAGGCCGCGCGCTCATCGATGCCCGCCCGCCCGCAGGAAGCGTCCATTGTCCGCCCGCCGACATAGGCTGGCATGGTCGGAGTTAAGCTTCCAAGCCTCTGGGTGGGTGGCTTCCACGCGCCCTTAGCCTYGATGAGGCGCGGTTGAGGCTGAGTGGCTTGAACCTGCATGCAAGGTAGACATCCGAACAGCACGCGCTTGCTGTCCCACCAGCTGTCAAGCTGTCACCGTCGCGCCACGCTACCATGCTGCAATGCTACGGCCAGCTTTCCACATCGACTCTCCCTTTCCCACTACTGCAGCAGACACCGGAGTGATGCAATGGCAAGTCTGCAAGGGGAAGCCGATGCCGCTAAACACACGACGGCGTTGTCCCCGGACGCCTGGCCGACGGACGATCGTAGAACCTACCCGAACGCCATGCGAGGGGTGCCCTGAAGCCTGGAAGCTTGTTGAGTCACTGGCGGCATCCGAGGACGATTCCTGGTGATGATGCAAGATCTGTATCGGAGTTCCACGCCCGCGTCTGGAGCGACATTGACAAGCTTGTCGGATCCGCAACCTTCAGTCGCCAACAGCTCCACGACTCGGCGACTCGGCCTCTCCCTGCCCTTCACACAAATTCGTCAGCAGTTCGGTCCCGAAGCACAAGGTTTCAATGTAGCCAAAGACCGCATTCCTCTATGGCATACTCCGTGCTAAGCAGAAAGATCTCGCCTGCTATCGCCTCGTCCACCGCTCGGCCTTTGAATGCAGCCTATTTGTGTTCATTCGGTACAGAGGTACTGTTCGTACGTACGAGTCGATCCTTTAGGGCTCGCTCCACCTGGCCCACATTACTAGACGAATCCTTAAAAAGGTACTTTGTTAAAATGAGCAAGGCTACACGGTTAACGCAAGTTCAAGCGTACAAGTATTACGCGTCCATACATCGTTTGCCAAATGCAATGTTTCTTCGCTACGCATGGTAAGACATTGGAGAGAAGATGGAGAGCTTCCATGAGGAGATGGAGAGAAGCTGTACCCGATTGAGTATTTGCAAACCTCCTCCACGTAAGCCTTTCAATAGTCAACGAACAAGCGGCCGCGGGATACCTCTTCCTACCATGGCACATGTGCAGTAGCGTGGTGGAACTCTTTCGAGGGCATGAATCCTTTTCGCTGTTATCGTCACCATAAGCCGAAGGCGTGTACTGGGTGATGACCATAAGCCGACGAGGGGTGTAGATAGAAAATGCACGCACACAATGTGTTCATACCCTCCTATTGTTACAATCTCACCAAGCCCCAGGAGATATACTACTACAAAAATCTATCAGTGCCATTCATTACCCGATCATCAATGTCTATGCCTTCATAGTCTTCAGGAATCCGTCAAGATTAAACTCTTCCTCGTACTGCTTGTCATCCCAGAGCTCACTCAGCTCATCCAAAATGCCCTTTTTGCCCTTTTCGCGCATATTACCCTCAGCATCAACAGCATTAGATTCGTCAACACCATTGGTATCGTTCCCACCCTCTGCAATGGCAAGATTAGGATCCGTCTCGCCGAGATTGAAAAGATCCAGGATCTGATCCGTCTCCATAGTTCCTAGACCGGCATTCTGCTGATTCACCACCGTGGACGCCACATCAATCTTGAATCGCTGAAGGTTGAGAATCTTCTCCTCCAGCGTGCCTCGCGTAACAAGACGGTAGACATTGACGACCTTCTTCTGCCCGATTCGATGAGCACGGTCCATGGCTTGCAGGTCTTTTTGCGGGTTCCAGTCATGTTCGACGAAAATGACAGTATCGGCTCCGGTTAAATTCAATCCCAGTCCACCAACGCTAGTCGTCAAAAGAAGGCAATCAATGGAAGGATCAGAATTGAATTTGTTGACAATGTCCTGGCGCTTCGAAGCTTCGACGGATCCATCCAACCGGGAGAAAGTCACACCCGGCAACATCTTTTTAATGACGGTGTTCTCCACCATGTCAAGCATCTCCTTCATCTGACAGAAGATGAGAGCACGATGTTGCGAGACTGCTTGGTCAGCAGTCGGCACTCCTCCGCTATCCGCATTGGAGGAGGCTCCAATGCCGCAGTCGACCAGCAAGTCGCGCAGTGCTGTGAGTTTGGGTGCGTGCTTGGGATCCTTCAAGTTGGAGTTGGACTTTGCGAGCATCGCCTGGATCTCAGCGTACTGTTTGTGCCCTTCTTTCATGACCATTGCAGGCGAATTGCAAAGTTTGCGCATGTATTGGAGTGCCTGGAAAATGTGCTGCTTGGCTTCTTTGTCGGGATTGCCAGCCATGTCCTGCAGAGATCGAGCCTCCTTCTTAGTGAAGTCATCAAACAGGCGCTTCTGGAGATCGCTGAGGTCGCAGTAGTAGTTTTGGAGGATCTTCGGTGGAAGATCATTCAGGACCTCTTCCTTCAGACGACGAAGTAGGAAGGGTAGAACCTGTTTGTGCAGGGACTCGATGGCAAGAGCGCCGGCCTCTTGTTCCTTGGACGAAGACTTTGCGAATCGACTGGCGGCGATGGGCTTGGCGAATCGATCCTGGAAAACCTTCTCTGTTCCGAGAAAGCCTGGCATGAGGAAGTCGAAGAGAGACCACAACTCCAGCACATTGTTCTGAATTGGCGTGCCGGAAAGAATGAGGCGGTGGTTGCTAGGTAGTCTCTTCACAGCCTGGGTCACTTTGGCTTTGGGGTTCTTGATCAAATGGCCTTCGTCCAAGACGAGGTAGTTCCAGTTGATGGGAGCGAGCAGCTCGACATCATTACGAGCAATATCGTAGGAAGTAATGACAACATCAGCAGTGGCCAACTGGTCACGCACTTTACCACGCTCCGCTGGAGGGCCTGCAAACGCCACAGCAGTCAGGAAAGGAGCATATGTGCGGATCTCTTGCTTCCAATGTCCAGTGAGGGTGGGTGGGCAAATGATGAGAGATGGCATACGTCGCACGTCTGGCGCTTGCGTCTTGGCAAATTCCTCCGCTCGAAGATGATGGTCGCTTGCAACGATGCACAAAGTCTGAAGCGTCTTGCCAAGTCCCATGTCGTCACAGAGGACGCCATGAAGATGATAACGGTTGAGGAAAGCGAGCCAGTTGACACCGTCTTGCTGATATGAGCGTAACTCAGCCTTGATTGCGACGGGAATGTGGAAGGGCTCCACTTTCTTCGGATCGAGCATCTGTGAGATGAACTTGCGCTCTCGATCACGGCCCTCGAGAAGAGACTGGGGGAGACCTGGTGGATCGGGAATACCAGCTTCTAATGGTACCAGCTTAACGAGTGTCGCAAACGCTGTGGTCGCGATGAGACGTACGCCACCATCCGAATCGCTCATACGCCCAAGAACGGGTACCAAGAGKAAGATGACATATGGCAAGATGCCGTCGCCCATGACTTGGATGAGGTGATAGATGCACTCAATTGCACCTTGTCTGTGTACAACCTCATGAGCATTGTTGATGGGCGGGATGACTTGTTCAACAAGCATAGTGAAGCCTTGGACAGTGATGACACTGCACACACTGGCAAAGCACTTGGCTGCCGTATATCGTAATACAGCGAGTTTGCTCTGGAGAGCTCGTGCAACGAAAGGAAGTAGTTGCAGAACCCACGAATGGAGCGATGGGTCGAGTGTGGCTACGAGAGCTCTCAAAGTCGACATCCCATCGACGGCCTCCTGTCCGAGTGAAGAGTCGGGATCCGTGATGCCGGCAGGGAGCTCATCGGTGAAACATTCCCGCACAGGTCCCTCAATCACAGCCTGAAGTTTCGGAACTCTGGCGAAGAGATCGCCACCAAAAGTCCGGCAGAGCTGTTCCAGTGCGTCCTTCGCACCACGGCGGGTTATTCTGGCAGCTCTGACCTCGCGTTCGTATTTTGCGGCGTCCGGTCGATCCTGGATGTCTTCATCCTTTTGCAAGGACAGAATGCCAACCTCGCGATCCGCATTGGGGTGAAACTCTGGGGTCTCGCCAGTCTCCATACAACAGAATTTGACCAGATTACCAACAACCTTCTCTACCACCTTGTTGCGCTCTTGCGCGACAAGTTGGCTGATGAGTACTGAAATCGCTGTAGCTGTCCTGTGCTGGAGATCCACATTTTCCTCCTCTTTAATGCTGTCCATGACTGCCTTGATTGTCATCTGTGGCTTTTTGGGCACGCTCTGGAAAGCGATGAGGGCCGCTGCTGCAGATGATCGAATACGCAAGTCAGCCTGCGCTTTCGCATTGTGCGCTTCGCTTATGGCAGCCTCAGCATCCATCTTTGCAGTTGCAAGAGCCTCGGCTGCCGTCATACGCTGCACTGTGGAAAGGCCCTTCTTGAGACGTTCATAGTCCTGAGACACAATCTTCTCCGCATCCTGTATAGAGAATGCGTTCTTGCCGGCTTCCGGTTCGCCCTGACAGACCACAGCCACAATAGGGAGCTTACTGCCCGGTACGTGACCGTGCTCTTGGAACGCGTTGAGGAGTTGTTGACACTGCGCTCTAGCGATGCGGAGATAGCTAGTCAAGTCGCTATACCAGCCGGGTCTGGTATCGTCGACGAGATTCCGCAGCTCCGAACATGCAGAACTTAAAAAGCTCTCACCCTGAGTCTTGCAAGAAGCAAATCCTTCAAACGCCATGGCTGTGAACAACTGTGTCGATGCGTAGACCGAAGTGAGCCCAGGTAGCAGCTTTGGTCCAAAAAAGGCTTCGCACTCATCGGCTGGCCACAGAGCCACCGCCTTACCGATCGCTCGGGTTGCAAATATACGACTTCTGATCATCACGTCGGCCCCGACGAGATCGACATCACCCTGCATCATAGCTGCATCGATGTTGTGTGTCGTTGACGAGGGAGGTGGTACGGATGGCTCCTTCTTTTCCGATTTGCGACGCTTCTTTGGAGGCTCCGCGCCATTAACAGGTGACGCACGGTGGGCATTCGCAAGAGGCAGATAGGTCTGCCCCGAAGGCTTGATGAACAATGTAGCGWCCATGGGAATTGGATGGCGGCTGATACCGATGGGATGCAGCGTCAAAGTGATCAGAGGAGAGGCGTGAGCCTCGAACTCTTGACTGAAAGAGTGTGGGCCTTTGCTCATTAATGCATCAACGAGGGCTTCCCACACCTCAAGCGAAAGCTTCAAGACAGCTTCATTGCGCTCGACGATGAGATTCTGGTAGACCAAGCGGAGGGCCTTGCCATTGATCCAGCCTTTAGTATCCTCGCCGTCGATGTTGATGAATGTGAGAAGCGCACGAAGAACAGCAGACCGCACACTGGTGATGGTGTGTCGCAGGAAGGGATATAATCGCGGTACAAGCTCATAGAACGATTGCTCTGGATCGTTGGCTGCGTTCTGCTTCATCGCGGCCAGCACTTCTGGGAAGCTGCACAGTTTGGCCAATAGATCCATCACGGAACCAGTACTCGCGCTGAGGTCATCCGAGAGGCTAGACAGACATTCCCAGACCACGCTGATAAGATGACCCAGCTCGTCTGATCGGACATTGACGAACTCTTTTGCCACTGGTATGAGGGTCGCCGCACTGACAGAGCGAACATCGTCGTCCTGATCTCCAAGCCCTTTGATTACGCACTCCAAGACGCCGTCCATTAGAGAGCGATCTTGGAAGAGTAGATCCGTTCGAACAGCAACCAGATAGCGCATACCAATCATGCCACCATGACACGCATGCCAGATCCGTCGCGATACTTTGAGATCCTTTTGCATTACCAGTCTGTAGAGGATCCGGTTAATCTCGTGCACTGACTCCGGTGGAAGGAACTGCAGGACAGCACCGAGAACTTGTCCCACCGTCTCTCTGATCGGCGCCACAGCATTGTCAGAAACATAGTCCGCGAATCGGTCCAGCATGAACACACAGCAGATGCGGCATCCGAGGTCATCCAACCATGCACGGTTCAGCTGGTCGTTTTCCTCCTTGGTGTTGCCAGCACGGCGACCTGCGCCGGCCCCGTGGACGCGCACGATCTCTCGAAGACCCATTGCAGCGCCGTGCCGAATCTCCCAAGACGGATCGAATAAGTCGACCGTCAGGAACTCACAAAGTCTCTCGAATGGCCAATCGTTGCCTTCCTCCTCGCCATCCGCAAGTAACGCAGACTTTTCCGCAATGGGCACACCTTTGAACTCTGAGACAACTTTTGAATCATCATCACCGCCTTTTCGATCGAGAGAAAGATAGTCCGCACTGCCATTTTCATCTGGTTCCTGCTTGAACTCTGGCTTGATCTCCTCTGTTGGTGTTTGCGCACTGACACTCTCGCGGCGTGTTGCAAAGTCGTATTTGAACTTCTTGTTGTCGCGCTTAAGTTCTTCCTTGCGGCGTCGCTTGAGCATGTTGAGCTGTCGCTTGCTCATCTCACCTCCTCCTGGGGTAGCTGGCTGCGGCTCGTCTGGAGATTTGGTGGCGGCATCCTCACTCGTCTTGCCAGAGTCTGTGTCCAGTTTGGGAAGATTTTGAGCTGACACTGACGCAGATCGAAAAGCAATATCTTTGTCGCTGACAAGGTCTTCTTCAATGTACTGCCCGCCTAATCCAAGACGTGAAGTGAGGGTTTTCTTTTGGTGGGCTAATCGCTCTGCAGCGTTCAGACCGGCCAGTTTGTAATCATACTGCTTACCGGCACTACCGRGCAGTTCCTTGCCATAGGTGAGAATTGCCTCAACATCGAGGGTCGCAAGATGTAACTGCTCTGGCGATGATTGGGACGATGGTGGATCCTGCTTCACGGGGTTATGGTCGTCCCCGTTGGAGATCTCGTCGATGGTGGCATTGGGATCGAACTTTTCTGCATGTTCGACGATGCCGCCAATAGCGCGTGCAGCAGCAGTGCGCGTGTCCCAAGAGTGTGATCGAAGATAGGGCACGACACGAGTGAGCAAATTAAAGAGYTCGTCTGGGTGATTCTTCTGGACGTCCGCGAGCTGTTGCGCGGCAGTATTACGGATGAGTTGTGTAGAGCCGGTCTCCAGTAGAACGACCAATCGGTCAAGTCTGTAGAGGAGGTCAGGTGACGTTAGCGAGAAGCTTATGTAAAGGATGTGTAGATGGATAGAGGTGGATAAAATGTTTGTTTGCATACCGTGAAGTCGTCATTGTTGTTTCTCAGCGCGCATTTGAGCGCAAAGGAGATGTAAGTCGTAAATGAATATTACCAGTCCATCGAGAGATGATGCAAGTGCAATCCAACAGTTGATAAAAAAGAGAGGTCGTGTCAATGCATGGGAGCCAAGAGCGACCGCGCGGGATGCTGAACTGGGCAGGTGTGCCGGTCACACTTTTCTCTCAGCACGAGGTTGCGTCGATTTCGCAGCGGCGCCGGGTGGGAGCTCTGTATTAATAAACTCGCAAATGGAAAAAATTACGACCGTGCACCCTCCTCTCGTTTAGCCAGCCAACCAGAATTCAGAATTGACATTTTAGCTCGCTCTTGCCTCGAAGACGTGCAAAACAGTCAACGACATTCTCCCTTTTCGTCTGGGAGCACTTATACACATGGCAGGTCTGATGGACGTGGAGACGATCGGATGGTGACTATACGAGACTTCCGCCATCATCCTATGATGAGTCCCACTCGAAGATTCCAGACGATGAGCACCAGCGCTGGTAAGCATACGTTGCAGAGGCTGGAAGGAAGGGCAACCTGGGCGATTCGTTGCTGAATCATACAACAACTTTCCATTCATCATGCTTGATTATTATTGCATTATCGCACAATGTCAGAACGAGAAGATCGCCTCATCATGGTCATACAAAGCGTGCAGCTCGTGTTACACAGATCCTGTCAAGCTGGTCAAAACACCCGAGCGATGCAAACACTACGCTCGTCATCAAATCGTGAACAACAAACGCGCTTCTAGATAACTTATCGCGTGCGATGATGAAACGCATGAAACCGGGAACTGTTCGTTGTTTTTGTTGATGGCACACCGTAAAGGGATCGAAACCGAAGAGCCTCACGCGTGATCGATGTAGCATGGTGCATCCTCTCATACCTTACGTTTGCAAGGCTGGGACAACTGCACTTTCGCCCACCTCCTTCTCGTAGTTGGGGATGGCTGAGATGAACATGGGTCGCTCAGGGCATCTCCAAAACCTTGAWCTTATACATTGCGTTGACAGATAATTAGTCGCACAAGATGATGCTGGATTTCAACAATGCGGGTGGTCGCGACACACGATCTATACATGACTTGAAGGATGCGGCGTGTAAAACAATGGAGATGATGATACCTGGGATTCTACACGTTCATTGTATGCAAACATTCACGACTTGGGCACTTTGATCGTGAAGAGGGACATTGTAAGCACAGAATGAGAAAGGGTATGCAGCGAGTTGTGTAGAAGTTCCCCATACACCAAGCTTCGCGACACTGCAAAGGCCGGGTATCAAGGCTGGTGGCGGAGGCCAGTCTCACGGCWCATTCTTCGCACCGCCCACTGCTGACCCCGAATGCCGTGACTTTTTCCGTTTGATCATTGCGTTTTTGAATGTTTTTGGCGACGTGAGACGCTATCTTAACGCCTGAACTGCCAGTTCCCATAGCCGTAGGTACCATCCAGCCCATTCAACCATCATGCAGCAGTAGCAAACAACACAACCCTCAACACACATGCTCCATCTCAGAAACAGACTGTGCGTCTAGTAGCCGTACTGCTCCAACTGCTTCTGCGTAGCCTCGGGGATCTTGGCGTTCTTCTTCGCCTCGAGCAGGTTCTTCCGTGCGGCGCTCTTGCGCTCGTAGTATGCCTGACCCTTGACTTTTCTCCTCTCCTCCAGACGAGCGACGACGTCCTGGTACTTCCATCCGAACTCGTGTCCGAGACGGCCGACGGTGCAGTACTTGCGGCCGGGCTTGAGGCGCAGCACGCGGAGGGCCTGTGGGACGACCATGCGCTTCTTGTGGTCGTATGGTGGTGGGACACCCTCGAAAGTCTTCAGGCGCTCCATGGCCTTTGCGCCGCGTTCAGTCTTGTGTGGGATCATACCGCGGACGGTGCGCCAGAACATCTTGGCCGGGGCCCGGAAGTGCCATGGTCCACCACGGGTGGGGTTGAAGCGAGTCTGCTTGCGGAGGAATGCGGAGTACTTCACTGTGGGTGGGTTAGAATGTCATTCGAGGTGGTGGACAGGTTTCGAGATCGATAATCGCGGGAGGACGTACGCTTGGCGCGGAAGAACTCGCCGGAGATGTTGAGGGCCTCGCAGCGGACAACAACGATCTTCTGGCCGTTCAGAAGCTGCTTGGCGACGGTCGAGGCCAGGCGACCGAGGAGGTGACCCTTGCCGTCAATGACAATCTGGTGGAGGAGCGGTGTTAGCGGTGGATTGGGAGGTTGGAGTGCTGCAATGCTGCTTTCGGAGTGCGCAGTGAGGCCCATCCAATTATCCAGCAGCATTTAWCAGGAGGAAATGCTCACCACAGGCTCAAAGGTAGACATCCTGCTGTTAGTACGGGTGGTTGATGGGGTGGAGTGACGGTCGTCGTGCTTTCAAAACTGAAATTCGTCAAGTTCACAAGTGGATTTGCTTGGCAATTCGAGGCAACTTCGCCGAAGCTCGTACTAGCTCGTATTGGCCGGGCGCGTGACGACGATATACACCTACAAATCTGTTCCCGGACTCGACTCAACGTACGTAGTTCGGAATATACAAGAAAAGCGTACAACTCCAGTACAACGGGACTCAACGTGGCGTCCTCACTGTACCAGCAGTTCACCGCCGCCACCACGCGCGCGCTGGATCACGCACTGGAGATTGTGGGCTTGCACACCCCGCCCTCATCCTCCCCTCCTCCGACCACTTTTCTGACCCCGGTCGCGGAATTCTTCCAACAGCGATCGTCTCTCGAGAACAGTACCTTCCTCCTCGCACTCACCACTTTCGCCTTCCTCGCCATGTCTTGGTCCTCCCGCCTCGGCAACCTGGGCCGCTTTTCCCCCTTCACTCGCTCTCCACCGCAACATTCGACAGTACGTGACGCCGACTTCAGCTACATAACTGCCGACGACCTGCGCAGACACCAAGCTGAATCGATGTCTCAACAGAACCAGCCGTCGGAAGAGTCGACCGACCTGGGCGATCCCCGCGACACGGACTTGTTGAAATTCCGTAACAAAAAGACGACATATGCCGTGCACTTTCCCGCCTACAGCATCGCCAAGGGCGAACTCACGGTCGGCCAAGTGCGCGATCAGGCCGCGAAAAAGGTCGGCGCCGGTGACGCACGGCGAGTCAAGTTGCTCGTTCGCGGCAAGAACCTCAAAGACGACAGCAAGACTTGCAGGCAGGAGGGACTACGGGAGGGCGACGAGCTCATGATGACCGTGGCCGAGGGTGCAGGATCGGGAAGTGACAGCGAGAGTGACGACGAGTTCGACGGGATTGACGAGACTGCGGCCGGTGAGACCAAGCGGAAACGCAACCGGGGAAAGAAGTCGAAGCGTCGCAAGCAGCGGGAGGATCGCGGTGATGGCGCTTCTGGTACTTCCACACCTCAGCTCGGCGTATCCGGTCAGCAGAACTCTCGAACMCAGTCGCCGAAACCACCAGTCACTGCGTTGGAGAAGCTGGCCGCATTGCGGGAGAAGCTACAAACCTTCCTACCCGACTGCCGGGCGTTTGAAGCCTCTCCCCCCGTGGATCCAGCGAAGAGGGAGTTTGAGCACAAGCGTTTGTCGGAGACCATCCTAGCACAGGTCCTTCTCAAGCTGGACGCCGTCGAGACGGAAGGTGACGCGGATGCCAGAGGCCGGCGGAAGGAGCTCGTAAGGGAGACTCAGGACGTTCTCAATAGGTTGGATGGTGTTGTAAAGGGAATGTAGGAAAGCGGAATACAGAAAACTCTGGGCATGGACTTGACGATTTGCATGGCTTGACTGTGTTTCAATGACAGCGAGCAGTTTTTGGGCGGTGGATCAAGCGATCTGGCATCATTTTCAAGGTATGCATTGCGAATCTCGTACAGCGAGGCGTCTATGGGATGTTGTAAGATCACGAGAGACGGGGAATATGTGTAGACTTGCAAGGGAGTGGGAACTTCGGCCAGCACCTCCGACTCTATCGGTCCATTGCGGTGATTGTCCTGGTTTACTCGGAGTAGACCAAGGGTCGAGACCTTGCACCAAAGATCGCCTAGGCATTCACTGCATCTGTTCACCTAAAGTGGAGTGATTATCAGCGCGACCCACCGATATGCACGCCCTGGCTTTGAACGGCGGCTTCTATAAATGGCGACGTCCATGTTCTCGAGGACAGGAGAATAACAACGGGTGACACCTAACCACACAAAGCACCAGAAATYGTACTGGAGTGATGTTAAGCTGCGCCATGCTCAACACGTACTGAGCAGACGCATGCTTCACTACGCTTCTATACCTCGGTCTACTAAAGCTTAATAAACGGATCCGGCCATGCGGAGATATCCAACAACTACCAGGTACCCTGCTCTGCACCAGGTATCTTGACCCTCTACTAATCCCTGCTAGTTGACAGTTAGTCCAACGATTTCATCATCATCTTGAGATCTTTTATATAAGATATTCCATTGGCATTGTTTCTGCCCCCAGAGGGAGATTTATCTGTCAGCCATGTCGTCCGCTTCCAAACGCCTATCCACACTTGCGGCCCACTTCCCTCCTGCGTCTGGCTCCCCAACTGCTGCGGATAACTCGATCACCACGAAAGATGTCTTTGAACATAAGTTCCATTCGCATCAATTGAGCCCAACGTTTTTCTTGCCGAGAGCGGCGAGTATTGAGCCTGATGTGTGTTGTCCAATGTCGCATTTACAACATCGTCGAGTCTTGCAGATTGCTGATCCTGTACATCGCTAGGCAATTGCTGTTTTCCACAAAACTGCCAGTATGCGCTACGAGAATTTTGGTGGTGGGGAATTTGCGTACTGATATCCAACAGATGAGAAGATCCTACGCCGAACGTACCAAGAGACTGCAGACCGCGCAAGAGGATTGGCGTATTACTTGAAGAAACATGGATTCAAGAGAGTGGGAATCCTATGCACCAACACGCCCGCTTTCTTCGAGAGCATTTATGGAATTGGCGCTGCAGCTGCGGTCAATGTTGGTGGGTATAGACCATGCAACCGAAACATTTTCAATGCTAACACAATAATGTAGCAATCAACTACCGTCTCAAGATGGACGACATTACCTACATCTTCGATCACGCAGAAGTCGACCTGATTATTGTTGATGCGGAGTTCCAACATCTCCTAGAAGGTTTCCGAAAGCTCCACCCCAAAGTTCCCTTCATCATTGATACGGACACTGATCAAGACACTGGCCCATTCGACCAAGCCGTGCTGGATGGTCTTCAACAAGATATTCGTACCGGAGGCCACGGCTGGGCAGGACTGGAGACCGAGGTAGCGCACGAGGACAGCATGATTGCAATCGCTTACACATCTGGAACTACTTCACGTCCCAAAGGCGTCGAATACACGCACAGATCCGYCTACCTAGCAGCAACAGCCAACGTGATTGAAAGCGCTCTCAATACTTGCATCCCCTCCGCTAGCCGCTGTCACTACCTCTGGACACTCCCCATGTTCCACGCCATGGGATGGACATTCCCCTGGGCCGTCACCGCCGTTCGAGGAACCCACTACTGTCTGCGAAAGATCGACTATCCCTACATCTGGTCCCTTCTCAAAGACGAGCAAATTTCCCATTTCAATGCCGCTCCCACAGTCAACACTCTTCTCTGCGCGGATTCCAATGCCGTAGCTCTCGAGCACCCAGTAAGAGTCACCGTCGCTGCGTCCCCGCCCACGGCCCATCTATTCGAAACCATGGAGAAATTGAACCTCCGCCCAGTGCATGTGTATGGTCTGACAGAGACCTATGGACCCATCACCAAAGGTTACCAACTCCCCGAATGGGAATCCCTCCCTCGCAAAGAAAAGTACGCGAAGATGGCCAGGCAGGGACACGGGCTCATCATGTCTCTCCCGGCACGAGTGATCAAAACCAACATGGACGAAAGCGGAGCCTGGGAATCTTCCACCACCATCGAGAATGTCGCCAAAGACGGCAAGGAAATTGGAGAAATTGTCTTCAATGGCAATCTTTGCGCAAAAGGTTATTACAAAGATCCCGTCGCGACGCGTAAACTTTTCGCCGGCGGAGTGCAGCATTCGGGGGATTTGGCGGTTTGGCATGCGGATGGGAGTATACAGATTCTGGATCGTGCAAAGGACATCATTATTTCGGGGGGTGAGAATATCTCCAGCGTGGCGTTGGAGAGTATGTTGGTTACGCATCCGGATGTTTTGGAGGCGGCTTGTGTCGCTGTCAAGGATGAGCAGTGGGGGGAGAGACCCAAGGCTTTCATCACTGTCAAGGAGGGAAGGGAGTTGAAAGGGGAGGATGTCATTACGTGGGCTAAGAAGAAGTCGGATATTTCGAGGTTCATGGTTCCGAGGGAGATTGAGATTTTGGAGGAGTTGCCTAAGACGAGCACTGGGAAGACTAAGAAGAATGTACTGAGGGAGTGGGCGAGGGGGAATAGGGAGGCTAGTTAGTGGCTTGTATGTTGGGTACGTTGGTTTTGAGCAAGCACTGTTTATCATTGATCATTTGTGGTGGTAGGTATAATGAATGACTCAACGGTGAAGAATACAGGTTGTATATTTTGGATAACTCTTCGAGGCGTCAGGTTTAACGGCAATTCTCGATTGTACTCGGCAAGCGACCTGGAAAACAAGCTATGCCATCCACCCCGAAAGACATGTCTTCGCCATCGACAAAGCGTCCAGATCTCCGGAGGATCAAGATTACGAAGAGCCAAAAGCCTGATCTCTTTACTGTCGTCAGATCATGTTCAGCATTCGGACATGTGTCCTTCAACCAAACATTAAACGTCCTCACATCTAGAATGAGCCTTCTTCCACATCACACCAATGACGGAGCAGCAAACATGTACATTTTTACAGACTGGAAGAGTATGCCGCGACGAGGTACACGTCAAGTGGACAGAGTTCGCAATTGAGCAGACTAGGGAGGCAGAAGCCGTGATCCATGGGTCCAACGGGACTCAGCATGGTAGACAGAAATATTGAGAATGTCAGAGCAGAAGATCTCATCTACGGGAGACCTGAGTGGAGGAAATGGTGGAAAGCAAGGAAAGCACAAGGAGAGTTCACTCACTCGCCTCGTGTCAGTTTGTTGATTTTGAGAGAGGGATAATTGACAGGTCAAGCATGAATTGATCAATTGCCATTGCTGGACGGTATGCCAGCAACTCTAAGCATGAATTCCAATGCTTCAATGACCTTTTCATCCTCATAACGACGCCCGACCAGCTGCAATGATATCGGAGCGTCTGCATACTTAGCAGGGTCATCTACAATCATTCGTCAGCCATGTCGTCTTTATTGCTACAGAATGCTCAAGCTCACAAAGATTATGATTGTATGCATCTTGTTCATTCCTCGGCGAGTACTCGATATCAGCCTTGTCTTCAGGACCACAAGCCAGCCCGGTGGGAAAGACCAGTGCGGGATAATCCAATAGGTTCCACTGTGAGGTGTAATTCCAATACCGTGCCGTGTTGAGTAATGGAGCTACTCCCGGTCCCACGGGGCATAGTACGACGTCAACAATGCGATCTTGGAGAGCATCTGCATCGACAGTGATCTTTGATCCACTTTCAGGCCCTGGCAAGCCAGTTCCTACACTGTTCCAGTGTCGAGCGTACGCTGCTTTGTAAGCATCTCGCTCGCATGTAAGCTTCCATGTTTCGGGAATGGTCAGGGCTTTGACGTGAGGATTTTCCTTGATGATGAAGTCGGAGAGTGGCATCCAGGGCTCCCCTGAGGCATCGATGGCTTCAATTTCTTCGCGGGCGCCATCTGCGAAGTACAGGCTTGCTATGATTCGCCACTCGATCGCTTGTCAGTAGGAGGCTGCAAGTCAAGGGGTAATGATGTCTCACTGCCTCATCGTGCTTGTATGCAGGGAAGTCTACAATCTCAATGTCTGGGTGACCTTTCAGCTTGTCTACCATGGTTTGGATGCCTCGGACGATCGGTGGATGCGGCTTAACAATACCGTCATTGGCGAGCACACCAATTCTGAGTCGAGGTTGACCCTGGTGCCCTCGACGAAGTAAGCTGGAAATTGATGTATCCTTCCAGGGCATGGGAATCAGACTAGGCTCGTATAACCATGGCTTTTGGTCAATCAAAGTCTTCATGAACAGCTTGATCCCCTCTAGACTTGCGCTGAGAGGGCCGACGACGGGGACAACCTGTTCTTCGCCTAGCATTGTGGCGGCAAACCCATCAAGAGGTAGCCGATAAGACGTGGGTCTCAGCCCATACACACCGTTGTTGGCCGCCGGACTTCGGATACTGCCACCAATATCCTATATGGTCAGGGCCAATGCTCTACGACTCAAGATGGCAACTTACAGTCCCAATCCCGAGACAACTGCCATTCATCCCAAGTAACGCGCCTTCGCCGCCGCTGCTACCTCCGGACGTGAGGTTTGTATTGTAAGGATTCACAGTAACTCCGTATATGCTACTCGACGTCTCCAAGTGCATCAGCGTCTGCGGTTCTGTAGTCCTGGCATGAAACACGGCGCCAGCATGCCACAGTAACTTCAGAATCAGAGCATCATCGGCGCCGATCCGGCCTACCCAAGATACGAATCCTGCATTCACATCGAGATCTTTCATGGAGATGTGTTCCTTGACGGATATTGGCAATCCGTGTAGGGGCCCAATCGGTCCATGCTTTGAAAAGTGTTCGTCTAGGAAATTTGCGCGTTCCAGGGCTTGATCTGTAAGGAGTTCGGTGACACAATTGGTGAGTCGGGAGGCCAAAGCAGCACGCTGAAGGAAGGCCTTGGTGACAACGGTACTGGTCAGGTTCCCCGAAGCCAGTTGTCTCACAAGCGTTTCTGCATCTCTTCCTGTGATGGAAAGAACTTCCTGCGTGAGTAAAGTGGAAGGTATCTTTGTGACGTTTGATCCCGTTGATACAGGAACATCCGGGATTGGCGGCTCCAATACTTGAATTGTTCGTTCACGGTGATCCTGTCGAGTGCGAGCGATGGCTTTCCAGTCCATATTGATCTTCGAGCTGTGACACGGGAACTGCTCAGGTATGGTGGTTGAAACACAACTTCTCAATAAGGAGATCGCGGACAAGTAAGATGAAGCGGCTGTTCAGTGTCAAAAGCTCCACATGAGCATGGAGTACAGTACATCGGAGCTATGGATGCTCAATGGCTCGGCCGCTCCATGTGTGCACAGCGAGATAGCAGTCGATAGGGCATTCGGGCTGCATAGGTAGCATAGCATAGCTGTCGGTCGAGAGCTAGAAGCCGGTTTCGCCGGGACGTCCCAGGGTCTCTCTGGTGATTGACGCGGACTTCGCACCGTCACATGGCGAGCACGCGCAATGCTTCGTCGACATGACATCTGTTGTCTCACCCAACTAAGGTAACATGAGGATACCAATCTGCGTGTAGTGCGTGGAAGTGAGGGCTGTCGGCAATCCGGCCGATCTAATTCGCCGCTCCCGTTCGAAACCCGCTCCCTCGGTATCCGCGGATGACGCTACATGGATTCTGGGGAAATTCTTCCCTGATCGCACCCGCGCATACCAAAAGCAATACCTCGGCATTTTACGCGCGCGTCGAGCGTTCGCAACAATGARATCTGCATGGGCTCCCATGCACCAGGACGAGGCGTTGCTCGATGTACCAGCCGTAAGTAAGCTCGTACGGCTCGCAGAAGAGTCCGTTTCGTCTCGTCTCGCCTACGCTCCGTCTCCATTCCTCTTCCCTCATACCCAGTCCCTCAAACACTGCCTCATCCACAGCTATAGCCCCCCTCTGCATAGCAATCGCAGCATAGCACTCTCCACCTCGTAATCACCGGCCCAGCCTGCGACATCCTCACTCATCAGTGACCTTGGTACTTGGCCAGCATGCCTCGTGAGTCTAGCTTCAGTGCCAGTGTTTACTCACCCTCACATTCCTGCAGGCTTTCCTTTGCCCAAACTGCCACGAGCAGTCTCAGTTCCAGCTGCGGTAGCCGGTCTTGCTTATTTCAACGCAAAGCACCTGGTGAGCCAGGATTTGTTCGGGATGTAGGTCAGATCGAAGTATGGAGAGCAGGGACTGAGCTTCCGCGCCTGCCTCCGAATCTCTCCGCTGTCAGTACATAAACTAACCTCTTATTCTACGAAAAGCTACAGCGCCATTGCACTAGGTGTTCACTCCGGAAAACTTGAAAAGCAGGACAGAGTCAACGCTTTCTACGTCTTTGAGGAGCTCGCAAACAACCCAAAGTCTGCCAACCGCTTGTTCTTGGTCGTCCCCAAAGATGAAACCAACCAGGGTGGCCGCACAGAATGGACATATGCCGAGGCCTACGACATAATGCTGAAATATGCGAGATGGCTGAAGGAGACACACGGCGTGCAAAAGAGCGAGGTCATTGCTATGGACTTTAAGAACAAGCCACAGTTCATTTGGATGTGGTTCGCGTTGTGGTCTTTGGGCGCTGTGCCAGCATTCATCAACAGCAACTTGGAGGACAAAGCTTTTATCCACTGCGCAAAGGTGTCGACGTCTCGGCTGTTGTTGCTCGATCCTGAGCTTCAGCACATTCTCACCGCAGAGGCACTTCAAGCATTTGCGCCTGATGACAAGGGCCGAGCGGTTGAGACTGTCGTTCTGAACCAGGCTTTGGAGTTGCAGATTGAAGGAGGCCTTCCCTATCGAGCTCCGGACGAGGCGAGATCTGGCGTCATAAGAACCAGCCCGTGTCTTCTGATCTATACGTCAGGTAAGCAGATCCACAGCACTGCTTAGTATTCACAACTGATCCTTCTTTCAGGAACCACCGGTCTACCCAAGGCTGCCAATGTGGCGTGGTATGTATCTCAGGATGATCACAGTGCACTGCTGGTCGACTTTACACGCTAATAACTTTCACCCAGGTCAAAACCATTGGGAGGTCTGAACTTCTTCCCACGTATTCTTGGATTGAAGCCCGAGGATCGATACATGACTGCCATGCCGCTGTATCATTCCTCTGGATCGATTCTTGGTGTTTGTCAAGCCATTGGTGCCGGCTGCACAATGGTTGTGGTGCCAAAATTCTCTCCTCGTCTGCAGATGAAGCAAGCCACGGAAACTGGCGCTACGATCCTGCAATACATTGGAGAAATGTGCCGCTACCTCGTAACCTCCCCTCCCACTCCATACGATCGCACTCATGCAATTCGATTGGCGTTTGGTAACGGCATGAGACCAGATGTGTATGTCCGCAGTGCATCACCCTTGCCATTTGACCCACTAGCTGACTTTGACCCCTTTGGCGTATAGATGGCAAAAATTCAAGGACCGCTTCAACATTGGTACCATTCTGGAATTCTACGGCGCGACCGAAGCTCCCGGTGCATCTATGGTGTACAGCACCAACGACTTCTACCGTGGAGCGATTGGTCGGGGCGGTCTCTTGATGCGAACGATATTCGGCGGAAATCAAGCTCTTATTCAGCACGACCACGAGACCGGCGAGCCATACCGAGACCCCAAAACCAACTTCTGTGTCAAGGTGGCGACAAACGAGCCGGGCGAGTTGCTTTACACTCTGGATCCCGCCAATATCAACGAGAAGTTCCAGGGATACCTTGGCAATGACAAGGCATCGAACAGCAAGATCATCACTGATGTGTTCAAGAAGGGCGACGCATACTACAGGAGTGGTGATTTGCAAAGACGGGATGCTGATGGTCGTTGGTGGTTCATGGACCGCATTGGTGACACTTATAGGTGGAAGGTACGCTCTCCATTCCACCCTCGCTGACACTTTTCAAAGAAAGGATATTGACATCACACAGGGCGAAAACGTCAGCACAGCAGAAGTTTCGGAAGCACTCGGCTCACACTCCGCACTGTTAGAAGCAAACGTGTACGGTGTCTCGCTACCCAACCACGACGGCAGAGCCGGCTGCGCAGCCATCGGCTTGACAGACGGGCAAAAACTAGATGAGAATTTGGGTGCAGAGCTTGCGAACCACGTAAGAAAACGATTGCCCAAGTATGCGGTTCCATTGTTCTTGCGTAAAATGAAGGAGATTGAGGTCACCGGCACTCTCAAGCACCAAAAAGTCGCTCTGAGGAATGAAGGTGTWGATCYMRGYRRKSKCSSYRWMRWTRARMWTTTCTGGCTTCCCCCTGGATCCGATAAATATACCAAGTTTGGCAAGGCCGAGTGGGAGAGACTGGTGGGCGGTGGTGCGAAGTTGTGAGTGTGTGAGATAGTTGAGCGGAAGTAATGATGTCGAAATTGGATCACGTTGTAGCGAGTTCTTTGTATATGAGTTCATCTATATCCGATTATTGCGTCGTGCGTAAGCTGCACGAATTTGAACTTCGGACAAGCCATATCGGAGAGATTGAACAGGCACTACGAAAGGGGTAAATCTTTTCGCCTAGCAAATATACTACAGAAACCTACGCCCGTCATGCGACTCTTGWGCACTACTGCTCTTGTCAATTGACAGCTTCGTCCAACCTAGTTTACCGGCCCATCAGTCCCCGTCGACTTGGATGTATGTGAGAAAGGTCCTCCTTGGCCTCCTTCACCACTTCCTTCACCTTGGGTGGAGCTCGCCGAGGTGGTGAACGCGATTTGGAGAGCGAGCGTGAGCGAGAGTGGTGGCTCACGGCGCGCTTCCGCGGTGGAGTAACAGAACGACTCTCGCTCCGGCCTCTTCGACGTACCGGAGAGCGTGAACGAGAGCGAGAAGGAGTGTCGCCTCTTCGTCTCGCTCTTTTCACGGGTGTCGGCGAGCGGGAATAGCTTTGATCGCGTCCGCGTCTAGGCGGCGAGCGCGACCTCGACCTAGAACGAGAATATGAGTCGTCTCTCTTGCTCGCTCGTTTTGCGGGTGCTGGGGAGCGCGAGTAACTTTCTCCCCTCCTTCGCCTTGGCGGACTTCGCGAGCGCGAAAGGGAGCGGGAACGGGAACGGGAACGGGAACGCGACCGCGAACGTGAGGGGGAACGAGAATAGGAGTCGTCTCTTTTCTTRGCCTTTTTGACCGGCGTTGGAGAGCGGGAATAGCTTCTCCCTCGGGTACGTCTGGGTGGAGTTCGCGACCGTGATCGAGATCGAGATCGCGAGTCTGAACGAGATGAATAGCTGCTGTAGCTGCTATAGCTACTCACGCTTTCGCTGCGCCCTCTCCTGTCCGGCGTTGGGCTCCTAGCTGGTAGTGCTGCGGGAGCAGGCTTCGGCGCATTCTTCAACCACTCGCGCATGCCCTCGGTCAGCGCACCCATACCAATGGCGGTAAAGAAGTTGATGCTGAAACGCGTGCTCTTCGGGTCGTCGGTTGGGAATATACCAGTAAGAGCGGGCGCAAGCGCGTCATCCTTGAGCTTCTCTTGAAGGGTCTTCATTCCAATACCTTGGGCAAGCTCCTCGATCAGAATCTTGATGAAGATGCGGCTGGAACTGGTGGTGTCCTCCTCGTTCAAGCGAATGACATGGAACACATGCCAGCCGATTGCGTTCGCGGAGAGCAGGTGCCCAAAAAGTTGGGCGATGATTCGTAACCGGTTCGTCTCGTAACGATGGATGGTCTCGTAGTACTTGGTGAACATGTCTTGGAACAGATCCTGCCACAAGCGATTGAGCTTGCAGAATCGCTCTCCGATCAGACCAAAGAACTTGTTGTAGGTACGTTCTTGGCTGCAACATTCGATGATCATGGACGGAAGCTCCTCTTCGCGACCGCTTGGGAGGTTGATACGCATGAGCTTGTGGCAAGCTTCCTCGAACTGCCCCGACGACATGATGGTCAGGTAGATGGAACGTCGAAGATTGACGAGGTCCGTGTTCGATTGATCCTTGATCTCGACGGCCTTGTCCGCGACTGCTWCTTCATCATCGTCGCTGCTTTCGTCGGATCCGTCCTCTTCATCCTCGTCTTCGCTGCCGGAAGCTTCACCCAAGATCTCGGCCTTGAGTTTCCGGTAAGCCTCTTCATTCGCTTCGTATTCGGCGTCGAATTTAAAGATGTTGAGCCCATCCTCCGTAGCCAGCTGGTCGTCCAGCCCAGGTCTGTGCGTGATTTGGTCTTCCTCCTCCACCAGGTCGAGCTCATCCTTCACCGCGGGGTGATCCTTGTATTTGTCCTTCCTAATCTGGAACAGTACTTCAATCATGTATTGCACTCTCTTGTCAATATCTGCCTCGTGGAGAATGCTTCTGAACTGGTCGTACACCGCAAGTCCAATCTGCGAGTTCATCTCTTCGATGTGATGCCCCACCTCCTTCATCAAGCCTACGGCAATTTCCACGCTGTCATCAGTTGGCTTGTGGAGCAGCAGCAGCAGAATTTGCGCAGCGAGCATCTCGTGGGCAACTTGCTGGTTGATCAAATGCGCGATAAAGGTGGTGCTACTGCCGCAAACGCTCTTGTCGTTTCTCTTGAACGCTTTCCGGAATTGAATGATCAGTCGGCTGATCAACAATTCGCCCACCTGCGGGAGTTTCGTATTCACAATAGCAACCATGGCGGCGTAAATTGGCGTAAATGGCAAGCTGGCGGCCTGCGCTTTCATGATGCTGCGGCAGAACAGGCCCCGGCCACGAACAAGGTTTTCGTTGAACAGCTCGGGCACAATGTGCTTAATGTTCGACACGTTGACCTTGTTGATCAGACCGTTGATGGACTTCTTCAGTGCCTCCCAAGCCATCCGCTGGTATTCTTTGGACGTTTTGTCCGTGATCTGGGCCTGCAGTGCCTTCAGACGAGCGGGCGGAATGTACGTGCCACCAGACCGCATGTTGAGCAGCTTGTCATACTCCGCCTTTGCAGCTGCCTGCTTCTCCGCGTCCGTCAGCGGCTTCCGTGCTTCCTGTCCAGCATCGTCCCGCTGCCTCATCTCCAGCTGCCGTGCGCGTTCCTGTGCTCGCGAGTGATCCACGTCGCGGAGGAGAGGCCCGTCTCTACGCCCATGTCCCGCCCCATCGCGCGGCGGCGGCGACCTCGAGTATGAGCGCCGGCGAAGATTGGGCGCATCTCGTCGGGGAGATGGTGAGCGCGAGTGCGAGCTGCGTTTCCGTGATCCGCTCGCTGCAGCAGCCGCCGCAGACTCATCTACAGGCTCTGGTGTCGGTAACCGCACCGCCGACTCGACGTTGGTGGCCATGACGAGCAAGAGCAAGACGTGGTGATAATGTCAAAAGAAAATGCTTTGCTGTTGGCGGCTGATSATCTGTTTGAAACGACGTGCGAGTCAGCAAAAAACCTTAATTTGCTACTTCGATATGAACAACTCCAACAACTCCAACCATCTACACTTTTAATTCCATTCGTTTGGAAAGACGCAGCAGCCATTGAGTTTGATTGGTGCTGAATTCGCTGACGAGCGTCCAATCCACAAGAGTTGGAACGCTTCAGTAGCACCGAAAGCACATTGCCCGAAAGACGGATGAGGCTTCTGAAGCCAGTGCGTGCCTGGATCTGGTCCCCATTTTGCTCGCTCCCGCAGCGGCTATACAGTACACCAAGTCCCTTTTGTTGTAACTTGCGGTCGAATCATCAGATGAATAGACCACGAAACCGACAGCAGCGGCCGCCTCGCGAGCAGAACCGGGGTGGCCGGCGAGGACCACAGTCCGGCTCCCAGATTGGATCAGTGCCCACCATTCAGCAGGTCGTCCATGGAGCGTCGGTTTCGATAGTATTGAAGGAAGACCAGCCAACAGGTCGTGAAGTCCAAGGATCTGTACAAGACCTTTTGACTCGAGGCAATCATCCTAGGGGAATAAAGGTAAGATGCAAAATCACTATAGGAATAGAGATCGTCGAAGATGCCTGATCATGTATTCGATTTGGCCCGCAGTTTATCACATTTACTAATACTCACTTTTCTCAAGGTTCGCCTTACAGATGGCAGGGTGGGAAGAGTCCAACGCATGGCGACCGGCTCGACATGTGCAACACAATCAAGCAGCGCAGCTCCAACCCACCAGCTCACACATCACATGGTGGACAATTCAGCAGCTACTCCTGATGGCCCTCCACCTCGCTCGCTGGCAGACTATCTACCTACTTTGCAGCGCGAGCCTGACCCGCCAATCCAAACAAGCAAGGCTACCTTCACAACTGCGACTGCCACGTGCCCAATTTGTGGATTGTTCGAGGGCGATGAGGTCGCAGTCTCTCATCACGTCAACGAACATCTCAGCTGAGGTCACGGTGTTCACAGCATTCGCAATATTTTGAAACTTGGTTTAGACCAACTGGTAGCCTTGACTACGCGTGCTTGGGGTGAGCAAGAAGGTCTAAAAGACGACCAAATAAAGCTCGAGAACAGAAACCTTGAAGCTGCCGCAGCAGGCGAGGTCCGGCACTTCAGGAGGTGCTGACGCTTAGGAGTGTTGAGCTGTCATTGCTTGAACTCCCTACAGCCATCCCGCCAGCGCACATCGCCATTTCTGCGTGCTGGCCTCCTCTCGTGCACGGTATAGCCAAAGTGCTAGATGTCACAGGTCTACACTGTACAGCACGAAGGCGACCGACCATTCAAGGTGTATACCCCCGGTGAAGATGCCTGCGTCTCAAGACATGCAACACACCCTGTGTTACCCTTGTGTAGACACAGGCATGGAGTACAAAGATTGAAGACAGTGTTTGAAAGTTGTGGAGGACATGCGATCGTTGATACTTCATAGTAGGTCCCATGGCTAAGCCTTGGGTGCAGTTCGTGCCCTTCATACACTTCTTAGCTTTCGTAGCCTTTTGGTCTTGATGTCCTTCGACAATCATGACAAGTCCGCTCACAATACAAGCGCAAACTTTTCGTGTCCCATCTCCRCTCAAGACATGGCATCACGCTGACTGTCCGCAACGAGGAAAGCCAACTCCAACGCCTGCTTCTCATTCAAGCGAGGATCACAGTAGGTCTGGTATGCCCTGCTGAGATCGGTGTCGTTGATGTTCACACTACCGCCGGTGCACTCGGTCACAGCGTCTCCGGTGAGCTCAAGGTGCACGCCGCCCAAGTAGGAGCCGCACTCTTGATGAATCCGCAGTGCCGACGACAACTCGTCGAAGATGGACTGGAACGAGCGTGTCTTGATTCCTTCCGAAGTGGAGCGTGTGTTGCCGTGCATCGGATCGCATTGCCAGACCACGATGTGTCCCGTCTTGCGAACCGCTTCGATGTGCGCGGGARGCATCTCGGCAATCTTGTCCTTGCCGTAGCGAGTGATGAGCGTCACCTTGCCAATCTCTTTGCGAGGATTGACGATGTCGAGTAGCTTCGTGAGAGCTTCGATTGTTGTTGATGGACCGACCTTGATGCCAATCGGATTCTCGATACCACGGACAAACTCGATGTGAGCGTGATCTGGCTGACGAGTCCGATCACCGACCCAAACGAAGTGGGCACTGGTATCATAGTATCCGTACTCGTCGTCTGGGTCGAGAGCATGGTCCGCATCACCATTGACGTGAGGTGAAGCGTCCTGCTTGTTTTGAGGCACTTGACGATTGCTCGGATGCTTGAGCTTTCGTGTGAGACCTTCCTCGTAGGCAAGTAGTAGAGCCTCATGACTGGTGTACAGATCGACAGTCTGTAATCCACTCGCYGTGTCCGCACCGACAGTCCGCATGAAGCGTAAGCTAGAGCGGATGCTGTCCACAATGCCAGAATACTTCTCCAGCAGCTTAGCATCCGTGACGTGGCCGAGACCCCAGTCCAAAGGATTGTGGAGGTCTGCAACTCCAGAGGCGAGCTGTGCGCGAACGTAATTCAAGGTAGCAGCAGCGTGGAAGTAAGCCTGCACCAAGCGATCTGGATCGAGCGTCCTGTCGTTGGGATCGTATGAGTTCAGGATGTCGCCGCGCCAGCTGGGAATCTCTTGTCCGTTGTGCAACTCAGTCGGCGAGGATCTCGGTTTGCCGTATTGTCCAGCCATGCGAGCAATTCTGACCACAGGCCTGTTGCCTCCCCAGATGAGAACCAGGGACATCTGAAGCAGGAGCTTGATCTTGGAGTCGATTGAGCCATCGTGACAATACTCGAAAAGTTCTGCGCAGTCACCGCCTTGCAGAAGGAATGCATTTCCCAGCGCCACGTCCTTGAGGGAGTTTCTGAGTTTCCAAATTTCCGTAGGGGTGACGATTGGGGGAACGCGGTTCAGTTTGGTAAGAGCAGTCTCAACCAGCGCATCGTCTTCGTACTTGACCGCGTGCACGGGCACAATTGGCTTGCTTCTCCACGAACCGGGCGCCCACTCATTGGGCTTTCCGCCGCTCATGATGATGATCCGTGATCCTCAAGTGAGGAGAGCTGTTGGTGTTGTGCGAATGTGGATGAATAAATTCGAACGCTCAAATTATACTTTTGAGTCACCTCTCACAAGGGAAAGCTCGAGCCACGATTTGAGAGGTGCATTCCATTCCGTGTAAAGATAGATACTCGATAGCGTTTCATATATCGATTTCCCCAAATAAATTAACGCAACCGTGTGGACGAGCTGACCTATGGACACCGATCCAACAGCTCGCTCTCCTTCATTCAACTTCTTCACAAACGCAATGCCTACAGCATTGGCCCACCGCCGTCGCCCGCTGGATTCAACTCATGTGACATTCTCTGCGCAATTTCGACATCCTGTTCGACGCCGTAGACCTTTCGACCAAACGCAAATGATGCGGCATCGGGAAGTTCGTACGAGGCATGTCAACGGGGAGGCACCATGGCGTCAGAAGATGCCGTACTGCCTCAGACTCTTCGGAGGGATCTCTGGCGGCATACCAATGCCCAGCCGCGTCGTATTATAAGGCAACGAAGTCCCCATGGTCTGCGCAATCCTCTCAACTCCGCCGCCACAGTCGACACCAAAGCACCTCCACATTTCGTCACTTCCAGCGCACTCCATCACGACAGCGAGCGACCTAGCATCCAGAGACACATCCGGTATTCCAGAGGCCATGTCTGGCGGAGCATCTTGTGATTGCTGTACTTTGTTTTTCGTTTCAAACCAGGTCGTCCTGCTTCAAAAGAACGTATTGCCGTGGTCGATTCTTTTCCTGTTCCTCCTGCTGCCGGAGCAGCCTCGCCCAAGCCACAAGACAAAGTCCTAGACATACGCAGACATATCCGATGATTTTGAGGGCCAATGCGGAGATCATCGTCGCTGTGTTCCTTCAGCACGTTGTTCATTGATTCGAAGCAAGGTACTTACCATAATCTTTCCTCGATTTCTTGAAACGTGAACTAAAGAGCGCCGCCGAGGATGATAGATTGCCCTGTGTGTTGTTACTGTGTCTGTTGATGCATGGTATGCTTCTGTTGGCTTCACTAATTCCAGCTTTTGTCGAATATTTTAGAGCTCAGTGACCCGGGAAACGTGAGCTACGCATGCGTCTTACATATGCTATTATTCGGTCTCCGGCCAGCTCTTTGCTTCAATTTGCCCCTGGTAACTTCCCCGGTCCGCAGCAGAAGCGGACTTTCTTGGCCTCTTGGATGCCAAATACGTTGCAAAGATCCATGCCTGCATGTTAGAAACGGAGGTGACGTGCGAGCGCAGGAGGCTCGCCCTGCGATGCGCCCTCGAGGTGATTCCGCAGAGCATACACCTGCTTCCTGATAGTCGACATTTGATGGTATTTGATTGAAAAAAATTGATTCAGTACTGCGGACCGGTCGGTCTAGCTGAGGGCCGGAAAGTCAGGGGCCAATCTCCGTCAACATCCTGCTCGCGGCTYGTTCGGATATGAACTTTCAAGGCCACGAGCCGCCAGCGCCACCAAGGTCGAGACCTACAAATCGCGAAACCGTAAGTGAGTCGGGGCTGGACGCTGTACACCAGTTCTGCGTCAGCTGCGAGGCACCTTTCACCGTATTTGGTGATGCATCATCCTGTCGTGCCGGGCAGCTTTCCTGACGTTGCGTGGTGAACTGCCACAAGACGTGGATCAAGACGGCGGGATTTGCTCCTTGTGTCTGGTTGAGGCACGATACCCATGCCTATACAGCACTTGAGACCCATTGGACCATGGCCTTCAGTGTGTCGCCCTCGTGTGCACGCAGCAGTTCCGTTGCCCTGGCCTTGCTGAGGTCCAGCTGTTCCGCCTACAAATATTCGAGATCAACAATGCCCATGACGGTTCGGGATGCTCTGTCCTTACCAGCGATGCCACCTCTGCGGGATCAAGCTTGATGATTTTCTTCGGCGCCGCTTCTTTCTTCACCGCATTTCCCGAAGTAGTTTTCTTGGGAGCTTGGCTGAGTTCAAAGTCTTTGAGGGCTTTTGAAAGCGCCTCTTGATCCACCTCTTTCTTGGGAGCTTCGTCGGCGCCTGTCGCATCGAGTGAAGACATGGCTTGGGCCGCTTTTCGGTCTTCTTCGGACGCGGGGACGACATCTGGTGGGTCGGCACCCTCGGTCACGTTGTTGGGTTGTGGCTCAGCCATTGTAGCGGTGTAGAAGGTTGTAGTATGGTTGGTACTGTGGTTGTGTAGAGTCGTCGGYGATTCGTGAGTGTATATCAATTTCGAATAGGGCGTTACTCTATCGGAAGTATCGTCTTAACCTTAACGTAAGGCGGTAGCGGTCCTTTACTAGCTTCTATAAAGGGCGTAGCTACTACGTTCGCTATAATCGTTATAGTATTCGTCGGTAATAGAGACTAAGCTAGGGATAGTAGCTCGGAACTTAAGAGCCTTCTAGCCCTTTATAATAAGGATTTATCTATAGTAAATACGATAATGTTTAACTCTACGTACGGTATTTAGCCCTTTAGTTTAGTAGTATTAAAAGTAAGGAGTTTCTCTTCTAAGGTATCCGCCTTAAGGGCTCTTTTACTAATAATAGCTAGTTAGTAGCTAACTAGATCGAACTCGTCTATAAACTAATAGCTATAGTAGTTCTACTCTATACTCGCGTAGCGTATCTTTTAATCTATCCTCTCGTATATAAAGTTAAGTAATAAACGCTCTAACTTAAGGAACGTTTATTCGGTCTAGCTATCCTTAAATTGTCCGTATAGCTCTAGCTCTTAGTAGGTCTACTTCTTAGTTCGGTAGTATACTATAATCTTCTAAAACTATACCTTAGATATAGCTTAAATTCTAAAGCTTATATTAGTAGTAACTAGCTTAGTTAGAACTAGAGGAGCCTATCGTTACTTACCTTTAGTAGGAGTCTTTAATAGAGGTTCCGCTAGCGCTAGCGGAGCGCTCTAGCGAGATAATATTAGTTTACTACTAGCCGAGTATATATAGTAGCTTAGTACCTTAAATACGTTCTTTTAGTATACCTTAGCTTCGTTTAGAAGTAATAAAAACGTAGATCTAAATCTAAGAGGGAGGGCGGCTATTATGTTCGTAGTACTCGTAGTACTATTCGCTACTATAGATTACTTCTTAAACGTATTAAACAAACTCTCTATTCGAGGATTACGAGCTTAATATTACGAGTAGTAAGAATAGTTAGCGAATATAACTTCGTAGTCCTAGCTAGATACGGTATATCGACTAAACTAAGGTAGGGGGTCCTATTCGCTTATATTCGTATAGGTATTCGTATAGAGCCCCTTTTCTACTAATTTGTCGTTTTGTCGTTTTATCGTTCTATTATTTTGTCGTACTATTATATAAGGGTAAAGATGTAGCAATGTATTAGACACCCGTAATTACTCGATTAGAGATAAGACTAATTCTTATAGGTTAAATGTGCGCTGTGCGTAG
>NW_019716257.1:201975-215890 GCF_900074925.1 Ramularia collo-cygni | reverse complement strand
TACGTTACCGCTACTATCCGTAAGGGGCTTATATCTATAGATCTCTAAGTAGGTTGTTTACTAAGTAACCTACCCTAGTAACTACCCCTTATTAACATTCTTTCTATCTTATAGATTTCTCTTCTATACATCTACTCTTTATTATACCGCTACGTACTCCCCGTAAGCGTCGCGTACCCGACCCGCCGGCGACTCCCGCTTAAGCGTCGGCGAGTAAGCGCTACGCCGTCGAGGTACCTACGGCCTATCGCCGCTATATACGGTTAGTATACTTTCGTATTAGCTATCGCTATAACGCTATCTTTAGCGCATTTAAGCGTAAGTGCGACTACTATAAGTAAGTAACGCTTATTTAAGACGCCTACTCCCCTCTTACGTAGCGCTAACTTCCCTTAAAGGAACAATTATTATAAGTATAAACCCGTGCTAGTAGCGATACGCCTACGCTACGATAGCGTTATAGCTACGGCCTAAGAGCTTAATCTAGTAGATGCTACTAAGTAAAAGGGCAGTTAGGAGGAAGCTAATTATAAGGCGGCGGTAAATACCTTTAGTATTAAGTTAGATGCTTAGATCCGTATTAACGAGCCTACCTCGGGTATACGGCGTAAGAGTAGCGTAGTCGAGGCGCCTAATCTCACTTACTTAACGAATAATCTTATAGCTATTGCTTAAGTCGGTCGTATCGTAAGTATCTCGCCTACTCCTCGTATACGTCTATAATACTAACCGWCTATATAGTAGTTAGAGATAATAGGGCAGTCTACTAATGCCTTCGATACTACCCTTACTAGAAACGAGCTATTCGAGAAGGAGTCCGAGGCGGAGGAGAATAAGTTCGAGTAGAGTGCTTAGCGCGTTCTCTAGGCTTACGTAGCGCATGCGCCTATCTTATAATACAGTCTATAAAGTAATCCCCTTTAGGTCTAACCGTAATAAAACTACTTAATTCTTATTACTCTTCTTCTATTTTACTCCGCTCTACTTCCGAGCCTCTTTTACTACGCGGCCTTTACGTATACGCGGAGCCTACGCCTCGAACCTATCGAGAGCTTCGTAGTCTTTAATATATAYACTAGRTTCCTACTAGTTATATTCTAATAGCTATCTACGCTACTTTACTAAATAAAACGTTTCGCCCTTCTAYAYCCTCTTATTAAGAATCTCTTTAACCTCCTACTRCCTATYCTCGTCGACTAYRAGTAGTATACGCTCCTYTTACGCTTTACTCTTSCGGCTAGAATATAGCTCTAATAGAGTAACGTAGAAGACGTTATAGATCCTTACTAAGGYAGGTAACTATAAGCGATACGCCTAAGTCCCGATTACGTTAATTACGCGGTATAGGCCTAGCTATTTAGGTCCTATCTTCTTCTTACCCTCTAGCTTAAAGTTCTTTATAGAGAGGAGTACTAGATTACTAACATTAAAGCTTATAGGCTTATAGYTCTTATTATAGTACTTTAACTATTGCTCTTTAGCTTTACGCTATTGCTTAATAAGCTCCTTATATACGCTACGTATATACTTCGCTAAGTCGATAGCGGCCGGTATTCTCCCTTCTAAGAGCTCGTCCCGAGCGATATCTTAGGTATTAGCGCCGTCGCCTAGAGGGCGCGTCGCTAGCTCTAGGTTCTATTCGTAGAGGATTTAGAAAGGGCTTATTCTAAGGCCCGCGTATACGCTATTATTACACGCAAATTCAGCTATAGGTAGCTATTACGCCTAGCTGTCCTATTACGTACCGTAGTAGTAGCGTAGGTATTACTTAAGCGTCTAATTAGCTTTCTTAGTCTGTCTATCCGTCTAAGGGTAGAAGGCTGTGCTTAGCTTGCGCTTTATATACGCTTCGTAGCAGAAGTTAGACTAGTATTAGCTAGTAAAAACCGAGCCTCTATTACTAATAATGCCTGCTAGTACGCCGTATTTACAAACTACGTAAGATATAAAGATATCCGCTAGCTCTACTATATTATATTGCTTAGTAGTAGGGATAAATAAAGCTATCTTGCTATAGCGGTCGACGATTATAAGTACCGTAGTATAGACGCTATCTCCGCGCTTACTAGGAGGTAGGTCCGTAATAAAGTCTATGCTAATTTCTTACTATACTCGATCCGGTATAGGTAATAGAACTATTACTCCGTAGGGGCGGTAGTACCGCGCCTTACTTACGAGGTATATATAGTACCCCTTAATGTACTCTACGATATTAGTAGCTATACGTAGCTAGTAGTACTTCCGCTAAAGTAACTCGAGCGTCTTCGCCTTCCTAAAGTGTCCGGCGAGAGCGTTATCGTAGTATATACGTATTAGTTACGCACGTAAAGCGTAGTCTTTCGGAATATATAGGGCATCGCCGTAGAACAATGTTCTATTCTTAATAATATAGCCTTYRTACTCGCCCTTCTCCCTAGCCGCGTCGCGTATACTCGAAGCATCCGCGTCTACGTTTACTAGTGCTTTAGCGTAACCGAGTATTAGGTCTGGAATATTTCTAAGGGCTAAGTCTATAGCTGCTAGGACGGCTGTAATACGCCTAGGTAGCGAAAGCTCGCCGTATACTCTAGTAGGCAGTAATCCCTCGCACTTAATCGCGTAGTATATAGCTCTTACTCTTCTAATAGAGGGCTCTAGCTCGCTTCGAAGAGCTTTATTAGATTACTAGTTCTAAAGTTTGCTTTATAGTATAGGTAATAGTATGCTTATATACTAAGACGACTCCGTCGTACTCGTTTCGTAGTCGCTACGCCTACTCGGACTATCCGTAGGGTTCTTTATCCCTACGCGATATTCGATAGTAAAGTCGAAGGGCGCTAATTAAACCGCCTATCKTGCCTATCGACYGACTAACTATTTTATCGTTATAAAAGCTTTAAGGTTAGCATAGTCGACAATTACTTAAATCGTATACGTAGCGCTATCGAGGTACGGACGCTACTACTTAAACGCACTTACTACTATAAGTAGCTCTTTGTCGTAGGTCTCGTAATTGTATTCGGCCGGAATTATCTTCCGTAACTAGAAAGTAATAGGATACTACTATTTGTCCTTAAACTACTATAAGAGGATGCCCGTAAGCGCGAAGTCCGATACRTCGGTTTCGACTCGTAGGCGAAGCGTAGGGTTATAGTGCCTTAGTAGTAGGGCTAACTAAAAGGCTTCCTTAAGCTAGCTTAGCGCATTCTCTTCGCTAGCGCCCTAAGGGATCTTCCCTAGCTTCCTGCCTTTAATAGCTCCCTTCGATAGGTCGGTTAAGGGCCTTATAATGCGTAAGTACTACTAAATAAACCGCCTATAGAAGTTAGTAAATCTAAGGAGTGCTTATACCTCCTTAAGGGTTTCTAGCCGAGGCTACTCGGCGACTACGTCTACCCTACGTAGGTCTATCGTAACGCCTTACGTAGTAACTACGAAGCCGAGAAAATCGACTAAATCTTAGAAGAARCTACACTTCTTAAAGTTGTAGTAAAGTTAGAACTTCCTTAGCCTATCGAGTACGGCGTATACGTTACGCTAGTATTACGCTCGGTCTTTACTATAGATAAGAATGTTATCTAAGTAAACGACGTAGATTACATCGACTAGCCCCGATAAGGCTCGGTTAATATATCCTTAAAAAGTCGCTAGTACGTTGCACAGTCTAAAAGGCATAACCTTATATTAGAAGTGTCCGTAACGCGTACGAAACGTAGTCTTCTAGCGATCGCTAGCCTTAATCTTAATGCGATAATACGTAGCCGAGAGGTCTAAGCTAGTAAAGAATGCGTTGCCCCTAAGTCGATTAAGCGTCTCGCTAATTAAGGGAAGTAGATAGCGGTTCTTAATCGTAATTTCGTTTAAGCCGCGATAGTCTATATATAAGCGTAGTAAGCTATCCTTTTTCGGAACGAATAGGATAGGCGCACCCGCCTCGCTTTCGCTAAGCTCGATCTAATCGTTCTTAGTCGCTTTAGTAATRTACTCCTATAGCTACRCTAGCTCTTTCGGAGACTAATAATAGAGAGGTTTAAAGGGCGGCTTCTTGCCTAGCTCTAAATCGATAGCGTGCTCTACGTCGTCGGGGAGCTTACGCCTCGCCTTATCCGTAGGAAAGAACATATCGTAATATGCCTTAAACTCCTCCGGAAGTTCGGACCTACTAAGGATTTCGCTAGTGCGTAATACGCTTACTACGAGAACCCTTACGTGCTTGCCCTATATCTTACGGTAAAACTCCTATAGATTAATAACCTTAATTCGACTAGAGTTTAGTTTGCTAAAGCGCTACGCATCCGTAGCGCTATCGACGATTATACGTTATATACGTCGCTAGGGGCGGCCTAATATTAGTTCGGGCTTCGGAGTTTCGTATATATAGAAGGTTACTTCTATTATTCGTTTAACTCCTTCCGAGTCTACGATACGTAGACGTATAACGTGCGCTCCGTAGTAGTAACCTAGTTCTCCGGTAAAGGAGGATATAGATAGTAATAGCGCATCTACTCTCGCTAGTAAGCCGGCTCGAAGCACGAACTCTCTCGATATAACGTTAATATCGGCTATATCGTCTAGTAGGTAGTCGACCTACATTAGTCCTACCTTCGTTTCGACTACGCCGCGCTAGTAGCGCGCTAGGTGTATATCGACCTTACTTAATAGCTTTAGACTTAGAGTTTAAGCTTTTTCTCGGAGTCYTTTACTTTTTCCGTAACGACTACGGTAACCTTGCTCCGCGTATTACTCGGCCCTTAGCCTTCTACGCCGCCGCCTTTAGCYTAATATATCTTATTAGTATAGCCGGTGCGGCTATAGTTAGAGCACTTTAGGTCTAAATAGGCGCCTTCTTTACGCTTTTATAAAGGCTGCTCGCTACTATAGTTAGACTTAGGTTTACGTTCCTTATTACGATTATAGGTATTCTTACGTAGTCTACTWCTACTACGGTTATAGTCCTAAGACTTATAATTGCCGCGCTTAGTACCCGTAAGCTATGCGCTCGTACCCTTATCGGCTGCTTTAATGCGCCTTACTAGCGCTACTATCTCTACTCTTATTATAGGTATAGAGTATAACTTAATAATCTCCTAACGGAGAGCTAGTCTTAGCTTAGCGAGGAACTAACGCACGAGCTACGCTTACGTATAGTCTAGTTAACTCTCTAGTACTTCTAGTTTAAGGGCGAATTGCTTTACCGTTTAATCCTAGCTCTATCGAACCCTTTCGTACTTAAGCGTAACGCTAAGCGCGCGGTTCGTAGGGTCCCCGACGGTATTACGTACGAACGATTAGAAATCCTCCTACGTATAGCTCGGCGTAAGCGCCTCGATATCGTGCTCGTTATACTACGACTCCGCGGCGTCTCCTCCTAGCTACATAACGCTATAGAGGACCTTATTAWAGTTRCTCTCTAGGCTAGTAGTAGTATTAGCGAAGATTATCTTAAGTTAGCGTAGGAATTCGCGTGCCTCTTTAATAGAATCCCCTAAGAATAGTTTAGGATCCTTTATCTTAGGTCTTACGTCTACTCCGCTACGCGTATACGCTACGCTTAAACTCGAGGTGCTTATAGCATCCGGATCTTCCTTATATAAGAGGCGCGTAGGTACGCCGCGACGGGGTATAGTAGTAGCTATGCCTACGTCGGCGCGGTTACGATTACGCTTTATTTATTAGACTTCTAACTAAAGTTAGCGAATCGTCTCTTACTACTATAAAGCCTACTTCTCGCCTTCGAGGCGCTAGATTATCTTATTAGCCGTCTCTTYCTTATCGCGTTCGTTTTCTCCGTAATCTATTATGTCTTCGTCTAGAGTAGGCTATATAGGCTCTACGGTAGCGACTTCTTCGACATCTCCGTAGTTAGGGAGTTCTTCGACGCGTTCTTCTTCGTAGCGCTACTCGGGAGTAGTCGCTTCGCGGGCGGCGCGCCTAGGGGCTATTCCGTTAGGATCTAATAGATCCCTACCCTTAGAGAAGAAGAAGAATTAGAATTATAAGGGTAAAGATGTAGCAATGTATTAGACACCCGTAATTACTCGATTAGAGATAAGACTAATTCTTGTAGGTTAAATGTGCGCTATGCGTAGGAGTTATGCATGCGCTAAGCCTGCGCTAAGTAGTTAGGTCACATTATACTCCCTTCTCTAAGGTTGGTTAATCTAGCTACCTCTATTAATCCTGTTATTACAAGGGCTCTTATACGGCCCTTATATATTAACCTAGCTATATACCTCTCCGCTCCTTACGGAGCAAACTCTAGAAATAAAATAGCTTATTAAGGCGCTAGTTCGAGCTCGGAGCTATAAAGTTTAAGCGAATATAGCTAGCGAATATAGCTATAAACATACGACGAGTAGATACTATACCCTATACCCCTACTTTATAGTCGAATAAGCGGTATAGTTTTATAGTCTTTTATATCCCTCGATAACTGCTTTTCTCTTAACTTATAAGTTATAATATAACTAACTATGCTACGATTAAGAGCCGACCTCGAAGAGTACCGCTAATAGATCGAATACTATATCCTTAGGGGTAGTAGCTATTCGGCTATCTATCGTATATTATTCGATAACTATAAAGTGTCTATTATAATACGTACGCTATAGTAGCGGCTAAAGGACTAGGCTATTCGTACGTAGCCGTTTAACGTTAAGGATACTACGTTCCTTTAAGAGCGTAYTAGCTATGCCTTTTATATCCTTTGGCTAACGGATAATAAAACCGTAAGAATGTTTAATAGGGATAGAGTAAGGATTAGTATACTACGGCTAGTAGTTATACGTAAAAAGATAGGGCTATATAAGCGAGTTCCGCTTAAAAGGAGGGAGGAGTCTAAGTAACAGATACGAGTAATCCTTTAATACGAACTAGATTACGGAACTATTAAAGAGTACGGTCGACGAATGCTCTACGAGTATATACGAATATAGTATAACTATATTAGCTATAACCGATTATATAAGGTCCTTATCGAGCTAAACCTAGAGAGCGTAGAGTAACGGCGAAAGCGTACTCGATAGTATACTAGACTTCCTCTAACGAACGGTGTAAATTACGCTTAGTCGATAGATACGTACTATAAACTAAAGTACTTCGGCTTTTAAGTATACGCGTATATTAATATACATTTAAGGTATATTATTTAGATTTATATTAGGGTTACTAGTCGTACGTAGCTATCTATATAGGCTTAATATCTCGAAACTATACGAGAAGGGGGTATAATATAAGCAAATACCCCTACGAGTAGCTACGAGTACCTATAATTAATATTATAGGCTATATATCCTTACTATAGATCGAGGCGTAGAGATACGCTATATTACAGATACCTATCTAATACTCTAGTATAAGTAGTATAAGGGCCCTAAGGTACGAACGCTAGTACGAGCGCTAGCGAATACTAACTACAAAATAGCCCCTAATATTTAAGGACTATTTTCGATATAGTATAAGTAAGATAAACGCACGAATTAAAGCATAGTAGAGATAGTAATCCTTATCTATAGCTCGATAGCGTAAATACTTCCTTAATCTATATAGCTAGGGCTTGTTTATAAAGGATTAGAAGGCCGACCGTATTATAATACTCTTTATATATATGCCTATTATCCGTAAGGAGGTACTAGATTTTATATTCCTTTAGAATAACTACCGTATCCGGAAGTAAAAGAAAAGGGCTTACGTTATTAGAGGTATACCGTTTATGCTATATTACTACTCTAAGGATAGTAACGAAGAGTAGGGGATCCCTATACTATAGCAGTCTATAGCCGCTATAGACGAGGATATTAAGGCTTAAGGGTTTACGCTAGATAAGTTCCTACTATTACTAACTCTTCGATAGTATAAAGAGGTATACTCTTAATAGCTACTTCTAATTAATAGTAGAGTAGTAGATAATAAGCAAAATCGAATTTATTTATAGGCGTACCTTTATCTACGTAGCGAGATACGGTAGTACCTCCGATAGTACGGTAGCAATATACTATAGGAGTATAATAAGCCTCTTATATAGAGGCATTAGAGGGCGAATCTACGTAACGAACAGGTCTACGAATAGGTAAATAAGCTTTTCTTTAAGGGGCTAGCGATAGATCCTAAGATAGAGCTAGCTATAATAATTAAGAACGAGTTTAATAAAGAGTTTAATAGATTAGGCCCTTACTAAGAGTTTATAAATAAGGTGTTCGAGTATACGAATATATAGATAATAGTAAATGCTACTCGTCGAGTACTCGTAGATATACTCGCTATAATCTAATAATTTAGCCTTACTTTATCTTACTTTGTTTGCTACTTATTTAATATATACGGTTACTACTACTACCCTGCTCCCCTACTCTTTCTTATTCTTATTCTTACCTTACTACTCCTTACTATTACTTCCTTATTATCTCTACTACCTCTACCTCTATTTATTAGGGAACCTATACCGCCGGTTCGTAGACTTAAGGGCTCGGCTAAGACGCTAAGCCTATATAGGCCCGAATTAGGCTAGAAGGCCCTATATAGAGCTCTACCTTAAGAGCTCTCCGCTCTCTAAGTAATATTAACTCCGTAAACTTACTATTTAGTATATATATCTATCCCTATCTATAACTCCCTTATAGTATATTACTTCTTAACCCTACCGGAAGATAGCCGTAGTACGTACGACCTACTAACTAGCCTAACCTAAGAAACAGGCCTAAATCGCACTTATAATATAGCCGATCTATAATCCTTAACTAAGGCTAGCGAGACCGCTACCCCCTTAGAAGTCCTAGAGGCCTAGATCGACCCCGATTTAGACCTAGAATACCTCTTAGTATCGGAAGATATACGAAAATACCGACACGACCTAATAAAGAAACTACTCGGCTCTATATTAGAGAAAGAGCGGTTAAAAGTTATTAAGGAAAGATAAGACGTTAACGGCCTATACTTATAAGAACTAGAGATCGTTAGAAAGAGGAGAAGAGTAGATACGACGTACGCCGACGATAACGTCGCTATAGCGTAATGTATTAGGCCTAAATTAGACCTACTATAGATCTTACTTAAGACCTTAGGAGGGCTAACCCTCGACTCTAGTAGTCTARAGGTATACCGTACGTTCGTTACGAACTACGAAGTACGCTTCCGTATAGTAAAAGCTACGGACGACGTTCTAAATACGTACGACCGATCGTATAGGACCGACTAGGTATATAGCTATATTACCTATTAGGACTTACGATAAGCGATCGAGACGTATCGAAGGGACTACCTAAATAGCCCCGAAATAGGGGAGATTCTAGAGTAGAATACCCTAAAAGAGGTACTAAAGGATACGGTTACTCTAAAAGCTATACGTACTACGGAGCTTATAAAGAAATACTTCGGCGCGACGTAGAAAGCGGACTAAAGCGTCCTTACTTTCTATACGTATATCTAAGAGTTCGAGGCTATAATACCCGTAACTTTCGGATAAGACGCGGAAGGAAACTTAGAGAAGAAGCTATTCTACTTTACGAGGCTTTAATCTAATATATAAGACGAGCTAATTAAGATAAACTAGCTAAAGATAGCTACTAACGCTTTAAAGCTAATAAAGGCTAGAATCGTCTATAAAGAAAGGCTTTACTAGTATAGTCGTAAGTTAGGACGACGAGGTACGACTACGATATCTAGCGTTCCGACCGCCCTAGCTACCTCGTCTATCCCTACTAACTCGGGTAACTCCCGTAGTAGAGGATATAGAGGACGAGAGAACGTCTAGCGAGCAAACTACGGTAGGCGACTACTTATAAGCCCGAGTTAGACTAGAAGCGGCCCTACGACTAGTATTAATCGGACTAATACCGATCCTAGCTCGGGAAATAGGAGGCCCTAGTCGTAGACCTTTTCTAACTACGCCTAGGGCCTAAGACGAAAGGAAAGAAACTCTATATTATAGTTACCGTTACGGTAAAGAGGCCTAATAGAAAAGAGGAATAGCTACGAGCCCTAATAGATATAGGGGTATAGATTAACCTTATCTCCGCCTATTACGTAGCGCGTATTAGGTTCCTTATAGTCGCTACTATAGCTCCGAAGGTATTATTCTTAGATAATAACTAGTTAATAATTTTTAAGGAATATAAGATCGAAGTTACGACTTAGGACCGAAATAGTACTAAAAGAGGAGCAAAATAGCTTTTCTAAGTAGCTCGCTTTACTAGGTATAATATAATCCTTAGGTATAGGTAGCTAGAATAAACTAACCCTCTTATCTCCTTTAGAAAGGGTACCTTCGCTTAAAAGGACCCTAAGGAAGGAGTAGAAGAGAGCAGAATTAGGCCCGAAGAATAGAAAGCCGTAAAAGTTCTAAGGAAGGTAAAGGAGATCCTATAAGAAATATACGAAGGAATAATAGCCTTCCTCGGGTTTAGAGAATAATACCTAGTAAGGAACGAAGTATTAGAGGGACTAGACTTAGAGGCCGAACTAGCCCTAATTTACCCCTAAGATAGCGCTATCGGTAAGGCGATAGGAGGATTTGGGGAAAGGGAAGACGAGGATCCGACTTATATTAGGCTTAAGAGCGATACTCTCTAGGTCGTAGCCCTTACTTACTACTAACGATATAAGGACGCCTACGTACTATACGAGGACCTAAGAGACCTCTCCGTATAAGTATACTAGACGATACTTATAGTCGCCGCCGTTAATAGGATAGAAATAGAGTAGATCCTGCCCTAGTATAAGGAATTTAAGGACTTCTTCTTAGAAGAACTAGTAGGAATTATTACTTAATATTCCTAATACGACTACGCGATTAACCTAGAGGAAGGCACTACGCTACCCTAATTACCGATCTATAACCTATCCTAGGAAGAACTCCGCATTCTATATAAGTACCTAGAGATAGCTCTAAAAAAGGGCTAGATTAGGCCTAGTAAGAGCCTATATACGGTACCGATTCTATTCGTCCTAAAGAAAGACGGACGTATACGACTCTACGTAGACTATAAAGGCTTAAATAAGATTACTATTAAGAACCGCTACCCGCTACTACTTATTAGTAAGATGCTAGACTGCCTAAGCTACGTAAAGATCTATACTAAACTTAACCTACGAGATGCGTACTACCGCCTCCGTATTAAGGAAGGAGATAAGTAGAAGACGGCGTTTAAGACGAGGTACGGGCTGTTCGAATATATAGTTATGCCCTTCGGACTAGCTAATGCCCCCGCTACGTTCTAGTCGTATATATAAGGGGACCCTAAAGGAGCGGGACACCGCCCTTTAAACCCTTACCTAGGGAATCCCTCTTAGAAAGAAGGAGGGAATTACACCCTTAGCAGGATTTCCCTATACGGATGCGACGGCTAAAGGATAACTCTACGGTACCTCTACGGCACCGCCGAGCCTAACTAGCACCGGGCGCAATCCTATAAAAGGGCAATATCCTTATTACCTGTTCCCTTTCGCTCCCTAGGCAATATCGTATATATCTAAGAATTACTGCTTAGTATTAAGACCCCCTATTTATAACACCCTTATAGAATATTGCCTCTTATCCCTACTAGGGAACAGCCGTCTTAAGTACGAAACAAGCTCTCGATTCGAGTCTAGCGCTACTATAAAGCTACCGTAACGGCTCTACAGATCCCTACTAACCTATCGAAAATATCTTTAGTAGGAAAAAGAGCCGTACGACCTAAACGTACCGAGGCTAATAATCCCCTAGGGTTTATTATCGATAAAGAAGATGTAACGCCTAGTAGCAGCGCTAGACTAGAGGATTAGCTCGATCTAGACGGAGGTACCGCAAAGGTACCGTAAGGCAGCCGCGAACCTCCTAGAGAAGAAAACCCTCCTCCGGACACTATATTATAAAAAGAACTATCTATTAAGGAGGGCATTAATAATAATAGTGTCCCTTATAACCTATACCGTATAATTACTACTCTATAGGCTATAGACCCTATCGAGGCCTCGATCGATTAGATATAGAGGCTAGAGCTACTCGTCGCCTAGCGATCTAAGTATTAAGAGGCAAGCTCTAATAAAAGAAAAAGACAAGAATCTCTTAGGAGTTACGCGGAAGACCGAAGCTACCGTAAAGGTACTATAGAGGCACCTTCGTAAGACGTCCTCCGCGAACTAGCAAAACGCGACCCTCCCGTACTAGACTCCCTAAACTAATAGAAGTATCTCTAGTAGGTCCGCGACTACGAAAGCCGTTTTACGGTTACTCGCTACTCTAATTAGGACTACCCTAATATAAGCCTCTCTAACTAGCACCGCCGTAGTATATAGGYAAYCTCTAAAATTACCGAGAAGGAGATTACTAACGCCCTTATACGCTAGCGTAGYAACTATAARGTTATAATATAGGAGGATRCTTAGAYAATTATTATAGATRCAATCCTCCCTAAGGTATTATAGYATRCCTTAATACACCGAACGTACTAGAACTATAGCTAAYGTAATAACTAAACCGTARGCTAGTTCTAGTCCTACCTTATTAACTAGGAATTAAGGCTAAAAGTCTCCTCTATAAATAATAAGGAGGAGATAGAGAACCGTATCGGGTTCTACTTCTTACGGTTATAGAAGGACGTTTAAGATAAACTCCTAGAAGCTAATAAGCTTATAGAGTCGAAGACAGCTAAGGATCTCTTTAATATAGCTATTCTTATTAAGAACTACCTATATCCTAAAGGAAGAGATAGGGAGAGGGGACCGAAGAAAACCCTAGAAGATAAGAAACCCTTAATTAGGCCTAGCGGTAGCTCTACGGCACCTTCGTAGGGTAATCGCGGGCAAAGTAGCAACTTAAGAGGGAAAGGTAGAGGAAGGGGACGGGGCTACTACTCCTAAACCTTTACTTAAAGTCCTTTAGATCCTCCTACGCTACTAGCCGGCCCGAACTCTTACCCTTAAGGGTCGGGAAATAGGAGGCCCTAGTCGTATCCCTCTCCTTACTACGGCTAGGGAATTAAACAAAGGGGAAGGAGCGACGCATCGTTATTAATGTCCTCTAAACCCTACTAACCGGGTAGAAGAAGGTCCTAAGGGCTCTTATTAACTACGGGGCGTAGCTTAATCTTATTTTATAGTACGTTATATAGCTCCTTTAGTTACCTGCCGTAGACCTTCTAAAACCTAAAGTTAGGTTCCTAAATAACTACCCTATAGACATCTATAAAGCTTACTAGCTAGACGTCTCTATAGCGGACCGCGAAGGTACCGTAAAGGTTACGTAGTAGACCTTCTAGGTAGGGTTATTTACTAGCTACGATATAGTCTTAGGATAGGATTAGCTTAATACTACCGACCCCTTAATTAGTTTTAGAAAAGGAACGTTTATATAGGGAGACCTAGGGCCTAAGCCCTCTAATAATAATGTCCCTACGGTTCCCGACCTTCCTATAAACCGCCTGCTTTAAGCCCTTATCGACGGTATAGCAGCATTCTAAATAGGAGACTAAAACTACCTAATTAGGGCAATAGTAGAGGAAGAAAAACCCTTAAACGGCGATACTACCGTAGAGGTACCGTAGGACCCCCGTAATACTACTATCGGCGAGCCTATAGGGCCCTACGCGGTCTATAACCCTAATTAAGACCTAACTACTATTAATCCAAACTATCGAAAAGAATAGTAGATCGCAGCCCTCTTATGTTACGAACGGTATAAGGCTGCCTACGCCGGGTACGAAGAGCTTTAAGAGCTACCTCGATAAGTGTACCGGGAGATACTTACTATCGCTACTACTAAGGAAGCCGAGATAGGGGAAATCCCCTCTAAATACATAGACTAGGCGGATGTGTTTAGTCTAGAGCTAGCTAGGGTTATTATATAACACTCGTAATACGACTACGCTATTAACCTTAAGGAGGGTAAGGACCCTCCCTAACTGCCTATCTATAACCTCTTATAGCGAGAGTTAGGGATCCTTCGAGAGTACTTAGATAA